>NW_004567108.1:64059869-64118525 GCF_000260355.1 Condylura cristata | reverse complement strand
GGTGGCACAGGGGTGATTTGGTGATGGGAAACCTGTGGGGATTACAATTGAGATGGAAAAAAAATGTGCAAAATGATGTAAAAATAAACTTTTTAATTAAAAAAAACATTTTGAGAAAATTCCATACTGTTTGCTTAGGGCTAGATGAGTCTACATTCTCATTTACAGTGTACAAGAATTCCTTTTTCTCCATATTTTGCAACACTTGTTGTTCTGGTGTTTTTGATATGGGACATTCTCATAAATTTGAATGGCATCTCATTGTGATTTTGATCTGCAATTCCTGATGATAAATGATGATAAGTATATTTTCATGTACTTGTTAATCATCTGTATGTCTTATTTGAGGAAGTTTCTATGCAGCTCTTCTCCCCATTTATTGATTGGGTTTTGTTGTTCCTGCTGCATTATATAAGTTCTTTGTAGATATTGGATAGCAGGTTCTTGTCAGATGTATTATGTATAAATATATTTTTTCCCATTCAGTAGTGTATCTATTCATTTAAATGATAATTTATTTTGCTGTGGAGAAATATTTGTTTTATGAAGTTCCATTTGTTTATTTTGCTTTTGTTTCCATTGTTATTGGTGCTTAATTTGTGAAGAAAATTGTGAAATTAATACCATGGAATATTTTGCTTGTTTTCTTCTGTATTATATGATTGAGGTCTTTTTTTTTTTTATAAAGATTTATTTATGCATACAGAACTTGGGTACAGGCTAGAGGTACAGGGGCATGGCAGTGAGAGGATTCACCAGAGACAGAGTGGGGAGCAAAACAGTCTGACTGACGAAGTACACTGCTGAGGGGAGCAGTGGGCAGGTCAGGATAGGTCTGCCGCACCATCTGGGTCACCTCCAGGGCGGATATTGAATTCATGCTGAAGTGGCTTTAGCTTCTTAGTGCTGTGCTTTAACCTGCTGTGCACCAGGAGGGCACTGATTTTGAGGTCTTTAATCCAAATATAGTTCACTTTGAGTTAATTTTTGTGTCTGGTGTGGACTAGTTTCATTCTTTGTAATTGTCCAGTTTCTCTAGCACCATTTGTGAAGAGTCGTTCTTTTTCCAATGTGTGCTCTTGACTCCTTTGTTATCCATGAATTGTCCTTAGAAGGATGATTCTATTTCTGGACTATCATTTCTATTCTTTGGTCTTTGTGTCAATTTTTATTCCAATACTATACTGTTACTATAGATTTGTGTGCCAGTTTGAAGTGAGTGTGAAAAATGGCATTTTTTTTGTCTTTTTTGTCTTTTTGAGTTTTTGTGGTTCCATAAAATTTAGTAATATATGTTCTATTTCTTTGAAGAATACCATTAAAACTTTGATGAGTTTGCATTGTATTTATATATTGCTTTGGTTAGTATGATCATACTAACAATGTTACCATAAGGGAATATCTTCCATTTCCTGTTTCTTTCAACAGTATCTATAATTTTTATTATTCAGGTCCTTTACCCCCTTTGCCAAATTTATTTGTAGATATGTAATTATTTTGATGCACTAGTAAATGGAATTGTTTTCTTGATTTTTTTTTTCTCTACTAGATCATTGCTTGTTATAGAAATGTAACTGACTTTTGGTAAGTTAAAATTGTAGCCTGTCACTTTACTACACTAATTAGTACTTCTAATAGTATTTTTTTTCCTGGATTCTAGTGTTTTAGTGAAAGTTTTATTTTTGCCTCCCAACTTGAATTCCTTTTATATATTTTTTCTCTTTCCTCATTGTTGTACTTGGGACTTACTATGTTGAAAGTAGTAATAAAAGTAGACATCCTTGTCTTGAACATGACCTTAGAGGAAAAGTTTTCAGTTATCACCACTGAGGATGAGATGATGTTAGCTGTGGTTTTGTCATAGATAGCCTATATGATGTTCCTTCTATCTCTGTTTTTTGAGTGTTTTTATCACGAACTGGTGTTGATTCTTGCCTGTTTTCTCTGCATCTGCTGATCAGATCACATGCTTTCTAACATCCTTATTTGATACTGTTTTCAAATGTTGATAGACTTTTGTATTTGAAGCATCTTTGTGTCCCAGGAATAAGTGCCATTTGAACATGATGCTTGATCTTTTTCATGTAATGCTGAATTTTGCACATTTCATCAAGAATTTTTTTGGTTTGTCGTTTACATCTTTTTCTGTAATGTCCTTGCTTTATTTTTTTTTAAATCAGTTTTATTGGACTCATAAAATAAATTTGGAAACATTCTCTCTTTCTCAAATTTTTGGAAGAGTTTGAGGATAGACATTTTAGTTTGTGTTTGAAGGTTTGGTAGAACTTAGCAGTGAAACCATCTGGTGACAGACACTGTTTCTTGGGAGCTCGAATTACCTTTTCAGTTTTTTTTTTTTTAATCATAATCAGTCTGTTCAGGATTTCCATTTCTTTCTGATTCACTTTTGAGATGTTGTATGCTTCTAAGAATTTGTCCATTCTAGGTTTTTGAATAATTGTAACTTCTCTTGAAATCTATTTTATCTGCTATAATTATGGCTCTCTTTGCCTTTTTGTGGTCCTGTTTCCCTGTAGGATTATTTTCTGGCCCTTTAATTTAAGCCTCCATTTATCTTTGCAATTCTGAAGGATATCTGGGGGAGAGCAGAAAGTAGGTTTTGTTTTCTGATCCAATCTGTTGCTCTGATCCACACTGTGCCTTTGATTAATGAGATCAGTTCATTTATATTTAGGTTCTATATTAGTGTCTGTTACTGCCATTTACCCTTAGTTTTCTGATTAATCTATTTTCTTACTCATTTTTCTATGTGAATTTTCTTCCCTTTGATTTAGATGAGCAGTCCTTTCAATCTTTCTTGTAGTGGTGTAGTGTTTGCAAATACTTTCAGAATCTATGTGGGAAAGCCCTTATGTCTCCTTTTTCTTTAATTGAGAGTATTATAGGATGTAGTATTTTTGTATGTCAGATTTTATCTGTATTTTGAATATGTCATTTTATTTTTCTTGATGTATTTCTTAATTTTTTTTTCTTTGTAGCTGTCTTTTGTCTTTTACCTGGCCTTTTGTGTATTAATATCTTCTAGATCATTTATTTGATCCTCCATTTGGTTTATTTTCCTTCCATAGCCTTTTCTACGATTGTTTATCTTCTCTATTGATGATTTTACATCCTGAATTTCAGTCATATTATCTAAAGCTTCGATTCATTTTTTTGTTAATTTTTTTTGGTAGATCATTTGTTTTTCTAAATGTTCTTTCATCTTGTATCACCTT
This sequence comes from Condylura cristata, assembly GCF_000260355.1. Taxonomy (NCBI): domain Eukaryota; kingdom Metazoa; phylum Chordata; class Mammalia; order Eulipotyphla; family Talpidae; genus Condylura; species Condylura cristata. Next base: position 64,115,289 of record NW_004567108.1, on the reverse strand, counting down.
GATGTGCTTTTCTGCATTTTCTTTAAATTTCTTTTCCATGTCAACTGTGAACTTAGCCTGATGAGAAGATAAACACCTTCATGTCTTTGGATTGGATTCTGAAGTTGTCTTTTCTTTGTGATGACATATGCACCCAAGATCTTAAGGTGCCTTGTGTTGTATTTTGTTGTCTATCCATTTGCTGCTTTAGATTTAGCTATTTTTTTAAGTGTTTGTAACAGTAACTTAGAAATTTGTTGTACTTCTACTTTTTTTTTTTTAGAAGATAGTACTTTTAGATTTTTGGCTTTTCTTAGACAAAAATAATATTAGTGAATTGATCTCATGTAAATGCTTTGTCTCAGGGTGGAAGAGGGGTATGGAGAGGTCAAGTCATTAAGCAAATGTGCTGGCTGGTGGTGTAAGCTCTCACTTTTGTGGCACCATCAGTTTCTCATCTTTTTCTGTTTCAAGATCTTAGTCCCTATACTCTGCACACTTTTATTGTACTTCATGAGGTAAGTATCATTTCTGAGGTGGGAAACACTTGTTCTCTTCATTGAGGACCTAACCTTCTGGAAGTACCCCATCACCTCTCAACAATTTCCTCTCAGTGAATGGCCTGTACCTCCATACTGTTTGATTCCCCTTCTTAGGACGACTAGTTGAGCATCAGCACTACAACTTGTATGGTAGCCCTCCCACCACAGACCATACATTTCTTCATATCCACTTCTTATTTAGTGAAGCATAAATCTTCTGGGTGTCCTTCTGGTACAGTCTGGGCTTGTCTTTGATGTCTGAGTTCTGCTCCAGTTTTAGCCATAGTTATGGGACCCACTGGGTGTAATACTCATCTGTTTAACTTCAGGTTATCCTCCTGGGAGAAAAAGAAAAAGGAACCTCTCCTTTTTGTTTTAAAAAATATCTATATTATTTTTATTATTTTTTAAAGATTTATTTATTCACACAGAACTGGGGTACAGGCAGAGATGTGGAGGATGAGAGGATTCACCAGGTACAGAGCAGGGAGCAGAACAGGCAGATTGACTAAGTACACTGCTGAGGGGAGCAGCGGGCAGGTCAGGAGAGGTCTGCCACACCATGTGGTCACCTCCGGGGCAGGCAGGGATTGAACTCATGTGGAAGTGGCGTTACCTTCTTAGTGCTGTGCTTTACCCCGCTGCGCCACCAGGGAGGGCCTAAAAAATTTATTTTTTATGCATCCAAAAACCGGGGTGCAGGCCAGAGGTGAGGGGGTTGAGAAGATTCACCAGAGACAGAGTAGAATCAGCAGTCGAGGAAGTACACTGCTGAGAGGAGCAGTGGGCAAGACAGAAGAGGTCTGCTGTGCCATATGGATTAGCGCCCTGGCCAGGAATTAAATTCATGTTACAGTGGCTGGAAATAGCTGTCTTTAACCCCTATACCACCAGAAGACCCACCTAGGTCTCCCTTGAGATATCTTTGACATGTAGCAATTGTATATATTTAAAATGCACAATTTGCTGTTTTGATCTGTGTATTCATTTTGAAAAGATCACCACAATCAAACTTACCTATCTCTCAGGCAGCTTGTCTTTTAATAATGCAGTATTTCACACAACACAGTGTTCTTCAGGTTCATCCATATTTTGCAAATGGCAGAGTTGTTTTATTCATTATGATGTCATGCTGTTTTGTGTGTATATACAGTTATAACCCACATTTTCTTCATCTACTCCTATGTCAATGGACTGTTTTTTTTTTTTTTCATATCTTGCCTAATATGAAAAATGCAGTGATCCTGGGAGTAGAGATATTTCATTGAGAACTTGGTTCATTTCCTTAATTCATATCCAGTAGTGGTATTCCTGATTCATAGATATATTTATTTTTAAGTTTTTTGAGGAACAGTCATACTGTTTTCTATAATTACTGTATCAATTTATAACCCCATCAATAGTGCAGCAAAGTTTCCTTCAAACACCATCTTTGACAGCACTTTTTGTCTTTTGCTGTTTGATCACAGACATTCATATAAGTGTGAGGGGATACCTCATTGTGATTTGCATTCCCCAGATTTGTGATATTGCACACCTTTTATATCATTTTTAGAAAAAGTGTTTATCAGATTATCTGATGATTTTTAATTGTACTATTTGTTTTTTGTTGTTTTTGCTATTGAGTTGTATGAATTTATCACATATTTTGAATATGTGATCTAATGAATGTTTGTAAATATTTTGAGGTACGTTTACCTTTTAATACTTAAATAGTATTACACAACTGCTTTAACTGATTTATAATGTGATATTTAATCTCTGTTTCTTGTTTAGCTGGACCTCCATACACCTTGTATTTTGGTATAAAATTCTATGCTGAAGATCCATGTAAGCTCAAAGAAGAAATAACCAGGTATGGCATTTACTTGGATTTTGAACAGATACATGTATAGCATACACACAAAAACTTTCTGTAAAGAAAAATAAAATTGAGGTCAATTGAATGCATGTTTCTACATGCATTTAGTAATGCATCCTCTGAGAGTTCAATTTAAACTGGTCTCACATGAGACAGATTAGTATCTGAGGATAGATGGTTTAAATAGTGGCATAAACCTGGGTAGCAAGATAACAGGTTTTGTATCTGTATCTGCTTTGGGGTATATTTCTGAAACTATCATGAAAGATGCATTTCACCTTTGTAGTCATCTAAAAGTAGGTGTACACATTGCCTAAAGAAAGAATATGTTGATGCTCAGTTTTCATATTTAAAAAGAATTTAAGTCAGTTATTTCTCTAGTTGTTTGTAGTTTAACTATCAATTATTCATGTTTAATTTATCTATAGGAAATGAAAAGATGATTCCTTTTACTATTAAAAGAGAGGAAAAATCAATATTCAGAATGTAGTCACTTTAGTTATGAAATATTTTTAGTTCAGGGAGATTTTCAATTGGTATTGTGAAAATATTCTGTGTCACCATTTGAAAGTAGCTGCTGAAGATCAGACAATAGTGCTCTATTTTCACTTTTCCTACTAGTGACTTGACTGCACATGTTAAGCAAAAACAAAAGTACTGTTGCATAATTAAGCAGTTGGGTTTCTTGGTGTATGCATTGACTCGTCTAGTGCATTTTTACAAACACAATTGGAAATCATATGTTGGATACCTAAGATACTGTGTGGCTTTGTTTCTAGTCCAGTCTTCATCTTTTTCCTTAGACTTTCTTTTGTCTCTATTCTGAATGGCAAATGAAAGATTGAGAGGAGGGTGGGTTAACTGGACCTTTCCCATTCCTTTCTGAGTCCCTTAATTAGGCTCCATTTTTTAGAAATGAGCTGATGTCTGCACTCACATATCCCATTACCATTTTGTTCGCGAGCACTTTAAAAAGCAGGGCAGCCCACTCAAACTTTCTCTAAGTATACCTTTATGAGTATTCCCATTGTGTTGGGAAGATGATGAGGAAAGGGATTATATTTACATTAAATTTTCATGAATAGTCTTTGCCTTGCATTCAAAAGGGATTTCTGAGTCTTGGAAGCATGGGGAAACTGAGTCAAAATGCTGTTAAAAATACATTTATATCGGTAACTCATTAGGAATTTGCAAGGGAACAATATTTTATTAAAATGCAATGAAAGTCTTTTAAATTGAGGCTTTCAGTATTCCCTCTGTGGCTCACTAACCTCAGCTGTAAAATTGTAGTCACACTTATCTCACAAGGTTTTTGTAAGTATTAAGTGGAGTTAAAGTTCAAAGCTCTTCTATTCAGTTTTGTTGGTTCATAGTAGTGCTTGATAAATGTTAACATTTACTATTTCAATCTTAGTGAGGATTTGGTTCCAAAAGATACTTGATTCAATGCTAATAAGAGGGAAATTAACAACAGAGTACTTGATTTTGTACATAATGTACAACCCTGTAATATATGGCATATAGCAAGTTTTTTTGAAGTGTTAAACCAGATGATATAGTAAGAGCCAGATGTTATAGTTAAGAACCAGATAAAATAATGTGCCATAGTTAGAGACATGATTTATAGTAATGAATATTTTGCTATAACTTAAAAGTTGAATCTAGTTGAATTTAATGTGCATTTAATGTAATATCATTATGTATTCTTGGTATATCCTGAAGATAAGTTATTGATTTTTGTCATTAAATATGTTAAGTATATAGGCATAATAGACATGAAAAAGGGAATAAATTTCATGAGATAATTTTGGCAAAAGCAAAAACTAAAACAAACATCCCAATCCTTCAAATAAATGCTATAAAAGGAAAAGTATTCTAGGCCAGCATTTTCAAGGTGAATGCATACCATGTTCACTTCTTTGGTAAATTGTTCCAGCATGTTTCTTTAAAAAAAAATTATAATAATGATGTAGTGACTCTTCTCTGATGTACATATATGTACATACTAGATGGGTTACTCCAGACTATAAAACAAGAGACGATGGGAGTGACAGGAAAACAGAGTTACAGATTAACTTTGAACTTGATGTATGCTTTAAAATATTTTTCTGATATAAACAAAATTGGGAGATTTCAAGGTCATAAATCCTAAATTCCACCCTTGTATTACATCCCTGAGATGTCAGGCAACAGTTTATTAAAAAAATTTTTAGATAAGAAAAATTTCCATGCCTCAAAAAGTGATAAGAACTTCAAAAGAAATCCCTGAAACTTAATTAATCAGTACTAGATTTTCTTATAGATCTATGTAGAATGAATATCATTTTCTCCTTTCTTTGTCACTCTCTTAAATAATTTGTACCTTTATGACTGCTGTTAAACCTATTTTCATTTCTGACTCAAAATATGTATTATGAGTCACTCATGACTTTATCCTCTGAAGATTTGATAAGCTTGTACATTGTGTAAGAAGCTGGACTTTGAAGTCAGACTGAAGTTTGTGTATTTGCTTTGCAGCTCTCTAGTTGTGTAATTCTTGAAAGGATTATATAACATAACTCCTTAAAGCCTGTTTCCTCATTTATAAAATAAATTTATGGCATCTCCTTAGAAAGTTGATGTGAGGAACATATAAGATAATGTATACAAAGTACTTATCATAATGCAAAAAAAAAATTGTGTCTAAGTAGATGGTTGAAGAAGCTAAAATGGAAAGATTGATGATTATTTGTTATTTTTTTTAAATTTATTTATTCATGCTTATAGAACTGGGGTACAGGCCAGAAGTGTGGTAGGTGAGAGGATTCACCAAAGACAGAGTGGGGAACATAACAGGCAGATCTACTTAAATACACTGCTGAGGGGAGCAGCAGGTGGGTCAGCTCCTTGGCTGGGGATTGCACTCATGCTGCAGTGGTTTCTGAGCGCGTCATAGTGTGGAGCTTTAGCCCGTTGTATCACCAGGAAGAGCCTGATGATTATTTTTTAAAATTCTTGATTAATAAGTTATAAAAGGACAACTGAAGACCCTGAAATAGGTCTTCTAGTTTAAAATAAATTTGTTTATCAGATCATTCTGGTGTATTTGTTCATTTACCTTTAAATTACCCTCCTATTGCTTTCAAGTCTGCATTTCTGAAATTTGCCTGTAAAGACAGAATTCACTCACCTGGGCCTCCCTGACATTAGAGAGGTTAGTCTCAGTGTTGTCACCACCACAGCTTGAGCTCTACCTCTAGCCACGGAGCTAAACCACATACACTGTTGCAGACGTCTCCTGCCTTGCCTGCTGCTCCCCTTAGCAGTGTATTTGAGTAGATTTGTCTATTCTCCCTACTCTGTTTCTGGTGAGTCTTTTTAGCCATGCACACCAGGCTTACAGTTCAGTTCTTCAGTAAACAAACCAACAAATAAATCTTTTTAAAAAAGAATTCACTCACTCACCCTTAATTTAATAACTAGGTCAAGCTTCATGTCTGGTGTGCTGACTACCAGAAGTACTAGTTATGACCAAAGAGGTTTAAGTCTGCCCAACAAAGAGGATGGCAGAGTATTGTCTGTTGTTTTGCTGCTAACTGTGTTATGTCATTAAACTTTCTTGAACTTTTAAAGTTATATAAGCTATTACAGAAAAGGAAAACCTGGCCCTCCCTGGTGGTGCAGCAGGTTAAAGCATAGCACTAAGAAGCTAAAACCACTTCCGCATGAGTTTTATCCCCCTCTTCTCGGAGGTGATCCACATGGCGTGGCAGACCTCTCCTGACCCATCCCGCTGCGCCCCTCAGCAGTGTTCTTCATCAGTTGGCTTGTTCTGCTTGTGTCTCTGGTGAATCCTTTCACTGCCCCTGCGCTTTTGGCCTGTACCCCAGTTTTGTGTGCATAAATAAATAAATCTTTAAAAAAGGAAAATCTTAGCTCCAAATGACTTCTTCATAAAGAACATGTTTTAGTTTCTGAAAACAGTTTTTTATAATATTTACATTATTTTGTTACAAATTGATATTAATCAGTTCTTTTTTTTGGTGGAAAAAACCACCATAGCCTTCTCTCTTGAAGATTAACTTCTCTCTGTGCTTCTTTACCGAACAACCTTCAGTTACACATTTACTTGATGAGTCTCTTCACAGTTAAAATAATATGTTCTCAATACATCAAAGTTGAAGCTGAGGAAGGGGTTTCTCTAATATGGCTGCAAAAGAAATGTGACCTTTAAAGGACTGTAGAATCTAAGGTGATATTATTGTTACTTAATCATCAGTTTTAAACTTTGAGGTAAAATTGTTATTCCCAGTCTTCTTTGTATTAATTTCTCCTAAGAATTAGTGTGTGTTTCCCCTTTAATATTTTTTGTAATTCTACTTGTATTCAGTGTTATGTTATTATTTAAACCTTTCTCTATGACCCTTACATTTTAATTTTTTTAAAGATTTATTTATGCATACAGAATTAGGGTACAAGCCAGAGGTGAAGGGGCTCTGAGAAGCTTTACCAGAGATAGAGTGGGAAGCAGAACAGGCAGATGGATGAAGTACATTGCTAAGGGGAGCAGCAGGCAGGCCAAGAGAGGTCTGCGACGCCATGTGGGTCATCTCTGGGGTGGGGATCAAACTCACACTTAAGCAGCTATGGCTAGCTTGCAGTGCTGCATCCTAATCCATTGCACCAGCAAGGAGGACCCCTCAAAAAATTTTTTTTAAGATTGATTTATTTATGCTTACAGAACTGGGATATAGACCAGAGGTATGGTGGGTGTGAGAATTCAACGGCGACAGAGTGGGGAGCAGAACAGGCAGATCTACTGACATACACTGTTGAGGGGAGCAGCAGGCGGGTCAGCAGAGGTCTGCCATGCCATGTGGATCAGTTCCCTGGCTGGGGATCGAACTTGTGCTGCAGTGGCTTCCGAGAGCTTCATAATGCAGTGCTTTCATCCATTGTGCCACCAGGGAGAGCCTGACACATTTTAATTTTATCTAAATTGATTATGTTGTGTTCTTTTTGTGGTATGTAGTAAAGTCCAGTAACCTACTTCATGTCATATTCAACTGGCACCAGCTGTCAAGCCCCACATCTTTCAGGTTTGTTGCCAAAGTCACTTTGAAAATTGTGCTTCAGGCTTTTTGATGTGAGTACTCCTGGCTGCTGTTGGCCATAGATTTCATGAGGACCTTTTGTTTGAGTTCCTCACAAGGGTCTCCCCTGCCTTCTATTGAAACAAACCTTCTCATTTAGTCACTAATAATTGCTTAGTTGCTAATGGTTCTCAGCAAGTATGTAATCAACAAACAGAAGTCCAAGACTGAAATGTTAAACAAGGAAATGATAGAACTGCAGGATGTAAATAAAAAGGCCAATGTGAGAGGTAAAAATTTTGGAGAGGCCCTCCCTGGTGGCACAGTGGGTTAAAGCACTGCACTAAGAAGCTAAAGCCACTTCCACATGAGTTCGATCCCCGCCTTCCCCAGAGGAGATCCACATGGTGTGGCAGACCTCTCCTGACACCCCGCTGCTCCCCTTAGCAGTGTACTGCATTGATCTGCCTGTTCTGCTCCCCACTCTGTCTCTGGTAAATCCTCTCACCCTCCGTATCTCTGGCCTGTACCCCAGTTCTGTATAAATAAATAAATATTAAAAAAATTTTGGAGAAAGCCATGGACTAAAATAGACCAAATGAAAGAAAGAATCACCAGTTTTGAACATGCAGATGTGAAGATAACAAAGATAGAGGAAAAGGAGAGGTACAAAGGAGATATAATGAAAAAAGAAAAACTTTGAAAATTACCTAACATATATAAAGGAAATATGACAATCATAGAAAACTCAGAAGGAGAAGAAAAAGGAGGGAACTGAAAAGTATTTTAAGTCAATAATTGAAGAAAACTTCTGAAACTTGAAGACAGAAATACAAATACAAATACAGGAAACTTAACACCAAATTGCCTAAATAAAAGGAAACCTACAGCTAGTCACATAGTAGTAAAGCTTCCAAGTGTATAAGACAAGGAAAAAACAAACTAGCTGAAGTCAGAGAAGAAACAGATAGCCTATAAAGGCACTAATTAGTCTAATATCAGACTTCTCTGAAGAGATGCTATAGGCAAGAAGTCAGGGAAGAAACAATCTATAAAGGAACTAAGTAGTTTAATATCACACTTTTCTGAAGAAGTGATATATGTAGTGACGTATTCAGAATACTCCATAACAAAAAATTACAGCCAAGAATACTCTAACCTGCAAAGTGCTCCTTTCTATATAAGGGAGAAATAAGACCTTGTTAGACAAAGATTATCTTTAGAAATTTGTGAACATTAATGCCCCCCAAGATTTATTAAAGGAAATTTTGTATTTAAACACAAGTGAGGGATGAACACAAAGAACTGAACAAGTAAATAAAGATAACCGTAACAGGAACAAAATGACAGCAACAGACTCCTAGTTATCAATAATCACTTAAGCATCAATGGACTGAACACAGCATGAAAAAAGAAATAGAACAGCTTTTTGGATTATAAGACAGAATCTAATCTTCTGCTGCTCCAGGAAATGTACCTAAGTTCTAAAGACAAACATAATGAAGGAAAACAATGCTACAAGTAATTGTAGATAAAGAGAGTAATAACCATATTTATATGAGATACAGTAGACTTCCAGCTAAAAAAATATGACAACAGAAGGATGCACACTATATTATGGTCAAGGGAGGACTATACTAGGAAGACATAACACTTATAACTTTATCCTCAGCAAATGAGGAGCACCAAATACATTACACAGTTACTATTGAATCTGAAAACAAACATTAGAGAAAATACATATGAGGTAGGAGACTTCAACACCCTACTTTCACCAGTGGACATCAACAAGACAGAAAGCCAGTAAGGATATAATTACCCTTAGCAAAGATCTAGACCACATGGTTTTAACTTATGTATATAGGATACTATCTCCCACAAAAGCATATACACATTTTTCTCAACTGCACATGGATCATTATCCAGAGTGGAACACATACTGGATCACAATGAAATAAAAAAATACATGATGATTAAAATCATACCAATTATCTTCTCTATCCATAAAGGCATCAAACTAAAATTGATTGCAAAAACAAAGCAAGGAATTCCTGTAAGATGTGGATACTATACAATATACTACTAGAGGACCACTGGATTCATGAGGAACTTAAAGAAATTCAAAATTACCTTAAAACAAATAATGATGAGGACACAATCAGTCAGAATTTATGGGATACAGCAAAAGCAGTAGTAAGAGTAACATGCCAGGCCACATAAAGAAAGAAGAAATAACCATAGAAACAACCTAATCTCTTATCTGAAGGAAATAAAAGAAGAACTTCCTGGGGAGTGGGGGGGAATGAAGGAAGGAAATGATTAAAAAAAGAGAGAGCAGAAGTAAGTGAAGTAGAAGTCAAAATTGATCCAGAAGATCAATTAGCTAAAAGCTGGTTCATTGAAAAACTAAGCAAAATAGACACACCTCTAGCAAGACTCACAAAGAAAAAAGAGGGGAAAAACTCAAAACAGGATCATAAATGGAAGAGAAGTTGTAAAAAATCCAGAGGCCACTAAGATATTGCTATCAATGTTTACATCTGAACAATCTTAATCTAGATGATACTGAAAAATTCTTAGAATTATAAAATCATCCAGGGCTCAATAAGGAAGAAATAGAAAATTTGAACAAACCAATTACAAGCAAGGATATATAAATGGCAATCAGAACTCTACAAAAAAAAAAGCAAATCCAGAACCAAGTTATGAACTTCCTTATAGACAAGTTCTTCTAAATGCTCAAAGATAAACTCATGCCTATCATGGTGAAACTCTTACAAAAATTTGAAAAGAATTATATATTTTGAGGCAAACATCACGCTAACACCAAAACCAAACAGACAGCACAAAGAAAGAAAGCACAGTCTCCCTAGTGAGCACAGAGGCGAAAATATTTAATAAAATATTAATAAACCAAATCCAACAATGCATTAGATGGTTTATGCACCATAATGAATTTGGGTTTAATCCAGAGACACAAGTTTGGTTTAACATCCAAACTTCAATCAACATAATTCACCACATTAACAAAAGGAATGGTCCATATTAAAATAAACAAACAGAACAAGTGTTGGTGAGGGTACAGAGAAGAAAGAACACTCTTACACTGTTGGTGGAAATGTGGATTAGTCCTGCCATTCTGGCAATCTGTGTGGAGGTTCCTCAAAACACTAAAAATGGATTTTCACAAGAGCCAGCAATTCCAGTTCTAACAATCTACCCAAATTACACAAAAACACTAATTTAAGATGAAACCTGCTTTCCTATATTTATTACAGCTCTATGACAGTAGCCAAGACTCAAATGTGTCCAGCCTAAATGTGCCCATATATATGAATGGTTCAAAAAGATGTGGTATACAGAAATGAATATACACAATGGAATTTACACAATGGAATACTATTTAGTGGTTAAAAAAAAGGCCATTTGCAGCAACATGGATGGAGCTGGAAGGGATTATGCTTAGCAAAATAAGTCAGAAGGAGGAAGTAAATGATAGAGGGTTTCATTTATATGTGAAAAACAGAGAAACCAAACAAAGGGGCAAAGACTAACCTTGAAACCTGATCAGAGATTAGAGGCACACAGAAGGAAAATGGTGAGAAAAAGGGAAACTAGGAGTGATGTTAATAAAAAGGTTTAATTTAAGAAAAAGAGAAAATAATAGTTTATAGTTAGTTCTCATCTAATGGCATCAATTGATTCTTGGAATCTATGACTTTAAGTGAAATGATATAGTGAAAGTGGGTGCTTGAATATCATTCTGTTCAACATTTGCCAGGATTATTTTTTCTCATTAATGTATAATAAAATAACATCGAATGAGATTATGTTTTTTTGTATATCTGTTGCAATTTTCTTTGATTTATGGATATTTAAAAATGCAATAACTCAAGAAAATAATTTTATTTTTTTTCCCATTTTCATCTGTGTGTCTGTTCATATATCCATTCATCATGGCAATTGCTATGAGCTGCTAGTGTGTGTGAACCTTTTATACTGAGAAAACAATTACCAGTATTTGTATCTATGTGTTTCATGAGTTCTGTTTTTGTTATTCATTATCCTCTTTTTCTTTCTCTTTCGAGTAAATTCTGTGGGGTTAGGACATTCAGTATCTGTATTTGGCAAGGAATTTGACTACCTAGTCAGATGTTAGAAAAATTTTAATAGAGGAAGACAAATATGCATCTCTGACACATTTACTTAAAAAAAATAGACACTTCGGGAAAAGAAATTCCAAATTTGCAATAGAGAAAGTGTAGCTTGGCACTTCAGGATACTTCAGGAAAAGAAATTCCAAATTAACAAGCATGTCAGGGAATGAAAAATAAAGTGAAAAATATAATGTATAGTAAGTCCTCATCTAATGGCATCAATTGATTAAAGAACTAAATCAGTCTTGCAAGCTTTTTTAAAAACTCTTGGACTTTATCTTGATAAAGGGAAGTCTTTTTTTTTTTTTTTCAATCAAGGGAATGTCTTGATCCTATTTGCCTTTTTAGAATCCTCTGTACTTCTTGGGAAGTTAATTAGGAAGGAAGATAAACATGAATGATGTCAGAGCAGTGAAAAGGATTTTAGAAGAATCCAAGTAGGTTGTCACTTGGACTAGAAGTAGAGTACAAATGTGTATCGATTCTCAAAACTAGCATTTTTAATGATTGAATATGGATGCCAGGATTGACATGATATTCCTGGATTTCTTACTTGAGCACCAGGAGAGAAGTAGTGTTACTTTATTTAAGTGAGCAGTGGGGAAACACTTCTTAAGTAGATTTTCACTGAACCCTGTGAGCACCAGTAAGTTGGTATTAGTCATCTAACATTCAGATTCCCTCACAATGGACTTTGTGAGCATTTGGAGAAGAGAAATTTTATAGCAGTTGATTTTTAAAGTTTACGGTCTTAGTTTTTTTGCTGCCCTTCCCAATGACATAAATATCACCTTGCAAAGCAAACAAGGGGGAGAGAGAGAAAAAAGAGAGACATGTGCATGCACAAACCAGATGAAAACAATGTTGATGGTTTATTGCATTGGTTCATAAAAATAAAATTTGGTCTATTTCACCCACAAAAGAAAGGCTGAATTTGGAAAGCTGAATGTTGGGCTTGGGGGTAGTAAAGTTGTACACCATCCTAATTGAGACAGTTCTAGGGTCTAGATTATCTGGGTTTTAGTTCTGGCTTTGCTGCTACTTAATCGGTTGTGAGATCTTAGGTAAGTTACTTCATCTCTTTGTGCTTATCAGTTCATTCTTCTGCAAACAGGAGGGGCCTGTTTTTATTGTATCTGTTACTGTATATTAAATACTTGAAGTGAGTTTTATTTACAATGTTTAGAGACAGTCTTTGGCACTGTTAATATAATAGGAATGAAGAAAAACACAGATAACGCTCAGGGTTTTAATTAATGGGAGGACTTACAGAATTAACCTGCCGTGACATTATTGCCTGTATCCATGGTTATAGACCACATAACTAAAAGCATGTTGTTGTAGTAGTGGCAGAGACATAATGACTACAGTAAGAATAGTGTTCATGTAACTTTCACATCACCCTGATGTTACAGTCCAGCATTGTACAGGTGAGAAGACTGGCTATTGAAGGGATGAGTCATCCTAAAGCCACAGGGCTAGAGAGCACTGGAGTTGGAATTAAGCCAGGCCACACTAATTTGAGAGCCTGCACTTTCTAGTCACTGCCTTGTATTTAAATAGTTTGTGTTCACTTAACAGCCTCCTGACAAAAGAATGGAAAGTGGCTTTATTTTCATTAATACAATTGGTGGTTCCCTTTCTCCTCAGGGTTTGAAACTTTAAAGTCTGGATCTTATAAGACTTCATTAATTTGTTTTTTTTTTTTCCATTTCTCTTTTAGGTATCAGTTTTTCTTACAGGTGAAGCAAGATGTGCTCCAGGGGCGGCTGCCATGTTCTGTCAACATTGCTGCTCAGTTGGGAGCATATGCCATCCAGTGTAGGTTCCACTTAAGCAGACTTGCTGCAGAAATGTCTGGGGAAATTAATTTGATTTTTTTATATATATGAAAATTTTTACCAAGTGACATTTTGCTAAAAAACATTGAATTTAGACAGGAGTAAAGTTTAAATCATGTCTGTCCCTTCAGAAGATGAAATTGAAGCCAGTTTCTTTCCTTATGTTGGATTGGTTGTAGTTAGCTACAAGAATGGCCACTGTTTCTTGACTAACCTAAGATGTATTCTAGTCTGCATCCTACCTGAGTCAATAAACACTGGAAGCTGGTATGTCTCAGATCACCTTGCTTCCAGGCAGCTGTTGTGAAGTTTCTACTCCATGTGGTCACTGTCATGCAGCCAAGCTTTTTGCTCAGTGTGTTTCAGCATCTGGCGTTAATATGACAGCCATGTGGAATGACTCAAGGTCACATTACTGTCTTGGAGGCTGAGGATATTTTCAATTACAGTTACTGAGCCCATTCTGAGAATCAAGCAAGGTTATGAGGGAATTGAGACAGCTTGGGCCTTGCCTTTTTAACACTTGAAGACCAGAAATAGTCTGGAAAATGCATGCTGCAAGAAACAGCATGTAGGTAAACTGGATTGGGCTTGGGAAGTGAATAGACATAGTGAGGAAAATTTTTATAAGAATAATATAGTAAATTTTCTGGTTTTATTTTGTTTCTTTGTGTCAGCTACAGTGACATTATATACACCATTGATTTATATTCCTATGATTATTATTTTTTATATTTTATAACAGTTTATTTTTACATCATTTTGTACATTTTTTTTTTCCATCTCAATTGTAATCCCCGCGGGTTTCCCATCACCAAGTCACCCATGTGCCATCACCATAATCCCGTGCACTTCCCTCCCCACCCCCCTATGATTATTATTAAGGCAAGTATATTTTGAATCATAGGCCCTATCTCTTGGTGTCATTGTCTGAGAGAATACATCAATGTTTATATTTTGCTTTTGCTGTTTCTAGTGTGTTTGTGTGTGTGTGTGTGTATATGTATATATACACACATATATAGTGTGTGTGTGTGTATAGTGTACATATATATATACACACACTTCAAATTCTGTTTAAAAATTTTCATTTTATATAAACTAATAGGAATATTTGAAATGAAAACCATGATAATTACAGTCCTTAAGAAAGCAAAAATGTAAAAACTGCATTTTAGGACATGATTTTTTCTTATACCATTCATATATGCTCATCAAAGTTGTTTTACTAAAATTAGTTGTACATAAATTTATTAATAAGACATTCGAAGAAAACAGTTAAGTATGTTGTTAATATTTTTGTACTATTATTATTTTAGGCATTTTCTAAAATAAAGAAAATTTCTTTCTTTCTTGAAGCTGAACTTGGAGATTATGACCCTTATAAACACACTTCAGGATATGTGTCAGAGTATCGGTTTGTTCCTGATCAGAAAGAAGAACTTGAAGAAGCCATTGAAAGGATTCATAAAACTCTAATGTAAGAATCACATCATATTAGGTACAATCACTATGCTGTAGATTATTTCCTCACAATTTTCTTACTCTATAACTAGAAGTTTATATTCTTTCACCAATATCTTTTTCCCCCAACTCCCAGCCCCTGGTAACCATCATTCTCATCTCTGTTTCTGTGAGATCAGCTTTTTAAGATTCCATATGTTTGTCTCTGACTATTTCACTTGACATATTGCCCTCAGGGTACATCTGTTTTCTTGAAAGTTGCCAAAAGAGTAGATCTTAGATGTTGTCACCACATAAAAGAAGTAGTAATTATATGATAAGATGAAGGCATTAGCTAACTCTGTGATGATAATCCAACATTTAATGTACTAAATCAATATGTTGTGGCCCTTAAACATAAGCAATGTTATATTTGTCAATTATATTTCAAAACAGGGGGAGGCAGGAAGAGGTTGTATTTTGCATCTTATATACATTATCATCTTATGCTGCTGATGAGCATAAGAAGTTTCTGGAATGATAAATTTTACCTGTGCCTTGAACAATTTTGCATTTTTTTCTTTTTATAGTTTTTTACTCCTAGTAACACTAAAATATTTATAGAAAACTCAGAAAATTTAAACGTATAAAGCAAAGAGTAAATCCCAATACCTAATGTCACCATATATTTTTTAAAGATTTATTTATTTATGCATACACTGGGGTACAGGCCGGAGGTGCAGGGGTGGTGAGAGGATTCACCAGAGACAGAGTGGGGAGCACAACAGTCAGACTGATGAAGTACACTGCTGAGGGGAGCAGTGGGCAGGTCAGGAGAGGTCTGCCACGCCATGTGGATCACCTTTTGGGTGGGGACCATGCTGAAGTGGCTTTAGATTCTTAATGCTGTTGTTTAACCTGCCACACCAACAGGGAGGGCCCTGTCACGATTTTTTTTTTAAGATTTATTTATTTATTCATACAGAACTGGGGTATAGGCTAGAGATGCGGAGGATGAGAGGATTCACCAGGTGCAGAACAAGCAGATCGACGAAGTACACTGCTGAGGGGAGCAGCAGGCGGGTCAGGAGAGGTCTGCCTCTCCATGTGGATCTCCTCCTGGGCAGGCGGGAATTGAACACATGTGGAAGTGGCTTAAGCTTCTTAATACTGTGCTTTAACCCACTGCGCCACCAGGGAGGGCCCATGTCACCATATTTTTGACTGATAGCCTTTGAAATCTTTTATGAAGACTTTCCCATAAGGAAGACTACTTTACCCAGACATTTGTATGTATGATTTCACATAAATAGAATCATTCTATATATACCGTATTTTGTAATCTATGTTTCCAGTTGCTTTCATTTTGTCAAAACTATTTAATTTTAAATACATTTTAACCACAGGAGTCTAATGCTCTATAATGAGTATGTAAATGTTTCACAATTATAATAAAAGTCCTGTTCAGGCTATAGTGATCAATCTGGAAGTCACAATGGCACCAGTGAGAGCCGCAGAGGGTATTCTGTTAGCACCGCATGCACTTGTGAGAACATACACACTCCCCTGGTAGGATTTTCAGTCAATGGCCTGCAGCATTAAAGTTATAATTTAATTATAGTTATTTTGGTTAAATCCTCTTTACTGATTAACTTTCCATTATTGCTTCTTATAAACATTCCCTTTTGAAATTGCTTGATTTCACATCTAATATAGTTAAGAAAAAATGTAGAATTATCTGGTCAACAAAAAAATGTTTGCCTAAGGATCTATTTCAGTGAGTAGCAGCAGAAGTCAATTGCTGAATGGTAATCCGAGAAAGCAGGCTCTTCATCTTGTATTAGCATGCACTGGAATGCTCTCAGCTTGATTACAGAATCCTTCATTTTAAGGTTTCACTGGAGTGGATGCTAAAAGAGAGTATGTAATGATACTCTGTAGGGCAGTATGTTTGGCACACTCTGGGGATTCTACCAGGGCTTTCAAAGTACAATTTATTTTGAACTTATTATGAAGCATGAGGTAAAGGATCTTCCATATGTTAAATGTTGTGGTATGTTTGGTGGTTGATCATCATTTCTAAAAGAATCAAGTCTGATCATTGTTTTGTAGCTTTTGTTTGTATAATTTGTAGTGAATGTTACTCATGGATTTCAAAATAGGCTATATGGTGGATTTTTCCAGGATACACAGCTAAAACATCTAATTGCATCAAAGCAAGATGTCTTATTTTTAAAAAATTCATAATTCCTTTTGTGAACCATTAAAATGAATCTCTCTGTCACACACACACACACACACACACACACACACACTCTTTTGAGGAGATTTCTAATAGATGTGCACTCTAAGAATGAATGCTGTTTTCTATACATTGTCCAAATAGTGAAAATTTGGAAAAGACTTCTATACTTTGCATTAAAACATTACAAGCATTTTTAGTATTTCTAATATAAAATAATAGATTTTCAAGCTATACCTGTGCTCAGGAGATGCTGAGCATTCCCATCCGAGGGTGGGAGACCCATTCTCTTCTTCTTGTTCTTACTACTCATTCTTTTTCCTCCTGGTGCATAGAGGGATTTTACTCCTTATAAAGAGCATGCTTTTAAATTTAAGTACTTATATTCTCAATGACCTCTTTGGGGATTTGTGAAACTGAAATTTTTTAATATATGCTGGGATATTGGGATTGGTTATAATAAGTGAAATAGATTTGGAAAATAAAAGTAACATTATGAGTATCATTTCATAGTAAAAATTTTGGCACCAGGAAGGCACAGATCTTCTTAAAATATCAAGGAAGACAATATCAAGTAGATTACTTATTTTCCTAGTGAATATAATGATGATAGTTTACATCCCTGTAAGAGAAGTAGCTATTAGTAATGTAAAACTCTTTGTTTTTATTCTGGGCATAGGGGTCAGGCTCCCTCTGAAGCAGAGCTGAATTACTTAAGGATCACCAAGTCCCTGGAGATGTATGGCGTTGACCTCCATCCTGTCTATGTGAGTAACATTTAATTAGCATGAAATATTTTAAGCTGATGACATTTTTCTTAAGAAGTTACTGAAACTCCCAAAGGAAGCTACAGTCCTGTTTGGCAAGCAGATGATACTTTTTCATCTGTGTTTTTCAAAGACAAAGCATCTTTTGCATGGATTAAACACTTAATGAGTTTTGCATAGAAGTCTGTGATTATATTTCTGTGTATAAAAAACAATTAACTGGACTTGAAAACACAATCTGGATAACAGTTCTAAAGGGCTTAAGCAAATGTCAAGTCAGTTTAAATTTAGTCTACAATTGTTTGTATTAGACAGAAAACAAATTTTCCAAAATTAGATTTTTATGGCAGAAAAAACAGTCATAAAATCGCTTGTCAGAGAAAATAGGTGTTAAACAAAAGCAGAGGGTTTAATGTTTGGTCAATCATGTTGGATGTACAAATAATGTCAATATTGTGGGGGTTTGTCTGCTGTAGTTACTGCATTGTATTAATAGAAATTTATTGGCATATTTTCTTCAGTGTTTGATGAAAAATTATTCCATAGGCCTGTGAACAATTAAAATAACTCTGCATTTAGTGTTCTAAATCTAGGTCTTGTCATCTAAGCCACTTTTTCTCATTCATACATTCATTTCATGTCTCTTGTTTATCAGAATTTTCTAAAACAGAAAAACCATCTTTTTTTTTAGAGTCAAAATAAGCACTGGGTATACAGTTAATTTGACAATGAAAGTTACTGACTTGGGGGAGGTCAAGATGAGCTGTTGGATAAAGATGTGATATGTTTACTCAATGGAATACTACTCACCCAGTAAAAGTGATGAAATCTTTCCTTTTATGACAAGAATGATGGAACATGAAGTGTGTATGTTAAGTGAAATAAAATCAGAAAGTGAAGAAAGCTACTGGCTTCTCTTATATGTGGAATGTTAATGACTAAGACAAATGAAAAAGACATAAATAATTTTCAGATTCTGTGAAAAACATAGTAGTTATCAGAGGGGAAAGAAAAGAGGAGGAGAAGTAAAGATAGAGGGCATCAATTTTTGATAGTGTGAATGGCATTAGAACTTTGGCACTATGTTCAATGAAATATATACGCATATAGGGGTGTGAAGCTCTACTCCCAAAACTTACATATTACTATAAGACAATGGTAAATCAATGAAATTTCATTTGAAATTAATAAGTAAAAAAAATAAGTTGAGCCACCCAGGCACCCTTGATATATCCAGTCACCCTCAGTCCCTGGCTGCAGAGGGGAAATCACCTGAACTTCCTATGTGTGGTCAAAACTCTGCCCTTTAATTGGAGACTGAGTTAACTGGTTCTGCAACCCAGGTTTCAACATTCTAAACCACATAGTTGATCCTAACCAGTGTGGAGCCAGGGTAGAACATCTCTGTTGAAGCAACATGCGTTGAGTCATCATTGGCCTGATGGGTAGCTTAGGTATCATTCAATGAACTGAAGTTACAAGTTAAAATATGTTAAGAAACATTTTCTTTAAATCATTGAAAATAATGAACAGCTAGTTAGCTACCATCATGTCTAGCTAGTTTTCTAAACTTATGTTTCTCATAAACAAGACATTATTAATGCAACAAATTGTGTTTGTATGGCCCACTGGTTAGAAAAAGAACTTTTACATGAATAAATTCCTGGTTATAAGCATGTTTGTATTTGCAGGGAGAAAACAAATCTGAGTACTTCGTAGGATTAACTCCAGTTGGTGTTGTTGTCTACAAGAATAAAAAGCAAGTTGGAAAGTATTTCTGGTATGTGTAATTTATAGGCAGAGTACATTCTAGAAGATGGACTTACGGCAATGTCAGTAAAAGGGATGGGAAACAGGTGTATTTCCATTGGTTGATATTAAATGAGTGAAATTGGGTATAAGATTTCAGCTATTGAATCTCACTATGTATTTTTTTTCTGTAAGTTTCAGGTACTATGATTCTTGTCCACTGTCTTGTCCATGGAAACTATATGTAGTAGGCTTCCTGCCTGTTTTGGTGTGTGCTGGTCAGCTATGGCCCATGCCTATTGACCCCTAACTCTGTATAGGAGAGAATGTGTGAGATATTAAAGAGTTTTTAGCTTTATACCATATCTGAGGGTACTGCGAGTGTCTGGGAATTCCACACTTTGCATTTGTGAAGAGATACAGGAGAATGAGAATGGATTTTGTTTAATAAGGTGTCCAGAACAAAGACATTCAGGAAATTTTCCACAATTACTATATTAGAGCATAAAGGGGTCAGTATTTTTCATAATAATTCAATATTTTTCATATTGAACCAGAGTTCTACCATTGCATTGTTTCTGAAGATTAAATAATGAAATCAGCACCACCACCAATGCTTTGTTTTTCAGGCCTCGGATTACCAAGGTTCACTTCAAGGAGACACAGTATGAACTAAGAGTACTGGGAAAAGATGTAAGTTTTTATTTTTTAGCACTATAGCTTAACTGAGAAGGGATGACTTAGCTGCTCATTGACAAAAGGTTATGAAGCAAAACTTCCAACTTTTCTTCAACTGAAGTCACATGAACCAGGTTAATTAATTCGCAGGCACAACCTCTCGTGTAACAGGAAGGAGACTGAATAGAAATCAATGAGTTAATAATGGAGAAATAACTACTTTAGTTTTAGCAAAGGTTAAATTCCTTTCTAGACCAGAGATTGGGAGAGCAGGTGATTATGTTTTCTTATAATCTGAAGTTTAGTGCATCTTGAGGTAGGCATCATAATAAGAAGGATTCATTCTGCTTACAGGATAAAAAGTGTTCCAGTTTTGTTCCAAAGTATTAACTCCGAAGAAATCACTTTTCTGCTCCTTCCTTAATTGAAAATGGCAGAAAAATCAGATGGGAAGTTGGGAATATATTTGAAGGAGAATGTCAGGCAGGGGGGCAAGCATTCTGTTTTTTTTATTATTATTATTATTATTTATTTATGCATACAGAACTGGGTAGAAGCCAGAAGTGTAAGGAGGCACTAAGAGACTTCCTCAGAGACAGTGGGGAGCAGAACAGGCAGATCTATGAAGTACACTGCTGAGGAGAGCAGCGGGCAGGTCAGGAGAGGTCTGCCTTGCCATGTGGATCACTTCTGGTGCAGAGGATTGAACTGGCACTGAAGTGGCTGCGGCCAGCTTGCATTGCTGCACCCTAACAGGTAGCGCCACCAGGGAGGGCCCGCATTCTGTTTTTGTTTTTTTTTTTTTTAATTTATTTATTTATACATACAAGAACTGGGATACAGGCCAGAAGTGTGGGAGGTGAGAGGATTCACCAAGATGGAATAGGGAATAGTACAGGCAGTTCTACTGAACCATTCTGCTGAGGGGAGCAGCGGGTGGAACAGAGATCTGCTGCACCATGTGTATCAGCTCCCTGGCCAGGGATCGAACTCAGGCAGCAGCGGCTCTGGATAGTTTTATAGTGCTGCATTTGAAACTCTTGCACCAATAGGGAGGCCTGGTACAAGCATTCTAAGCTTGACTCTACACTTTGGCAGTACCCTTAGGGTGAGTAATGGGCACAGTTCTTGTCAGAACTTTCACCCCTTGAGGTAGCTTTTAGAAAATAGGGCAAAAGTCAAGGATGCGAAAACTTCTTTTTTTAAAGAATTGGGTAGAGCTTTAAGACTTCTATTTCGAGATTTATTTATTTATGCATACAGAACTGCAGTACAGGCCAGAGGTGCAGGGGTGGTGAGAGGATTCACCAGAGACAGAGTGGAGAGCAGAACAGGCTGACTGATGAAATACACTGCTGAGGGGAGCAGCGGGCTGGTCAGGAGAGGTCTGCCCCGCCATGTGGATCACCTCCAGGATGGGGATTGAACTGGCACTGAAGTGGCTTTTATTTCTTAGTGCTGTGCTTTAACCTACTGCTCCACCAGGTAGGGCCACAATACAGATTTATTTTTACAATACAGATTTTTAAAGAAACAGAAAGATTCTGTTTTTAGCTACATGGCTTCCCTGCTGTGGGGTTATCATTGCCAAGACAAGTTTTAGTACAATGGAGAATGGTCTAGTTTGGAGAAAATTCAGTGTTTCATCACTTCTGACTAATTGCCTCAGTCTTAAATGATATGTTAATATAATATTGAGTTTAAAATATCCAAAAGAGTGCATTACTATACATTTTTCTCTGTTTCCTGCCATTGGTTTCATGTGGCTAATAATGCAAAGAGTAAGGTCTGTTCAGTATACTAAAAATAATATCTCAAGTTTTCAATTAGAATATGATAAAATGATAAAACATTTCATCAGAGCATTACTATTACTCAAAATCCTTTTTCCCTGTATGGCTTATTTTTGTGAGCTAGTCCTTTGGTGAACTATTTTTGGGCCATTATTACAGTATATTAAAATGTGTTCTATCTTAGGATAAATATTTGATAAAACCACCACTAACCTGAACTTTAAGCTTCTTAGATTTTCCTGTGATTAGGTGAAGACAACAACAACAAAATAATTGAGAATATAATGTTACTTTTTTAATGACAATCTCCAAGGTAAGAGCTTGTCTCCTAAACACTGTGCTCAGGTCTTATCTCTTCCCTTGTTTTGAGATGGGCTGCTTGTTGAACGCCATCAAATACTCTGCTCTCCCCTGTATCCTTAACACTAGTGTCAGAGATCTTTAGTAACACTAGTGTCAGAACTCAGGCCTAAATCAAAGGAAATTTTTAAAAAATTAAGTAACACATTGAACTAGCCAAAGCACTGTATCTCTGAGTAGTCTTGCTTGCTTTTATGAATATATGTTTATTACAAAATGGGCTGTCTTCCTTAAGCCCTATTACCCAATGGTTGATTTTTATTCATTGCCTTCACAGCAAAGATTCTTTCATATTCATTCATTCAACAATAATGCTCATGTTAAAAATCCAGAGACATACTAGTGGCTCAGATAAAGGTAGCAACACACTAAATGTTGAGAAGCTTTTGGATTCTGTTTTTAGCTACATGGTTTTCTGGGTGTGGGTGATCTTTCCCAAAACCAGTTTTATAAAATGAAGAATGAAGTTTAACCCTATAATTCTATGCTCAGTTCTAACCTAATGAATCACAAAGGACAAGTATATTTACTCCAATCCTTATGTGAAAGGAAGAAGAGGGAGAAGAAGAAGAAAATTGAAGACCAAATAAATAGAAGAAAATGACCACCAAATTTGATGTGTACCCAGTAAGAAAAAACAAAAGGAAGGTAATAGGAGGAGAGGAATTGGAGAAGGTGAATGCAGATCACTTTTTTGAGGAACCTTACATAAAGGGGGAATAAATAGGCAGGAAAATAGGGGAAGAGAGTTAAGAATTTGTGTTTTATATTTATTTTTTTTCATATTTTTGATTAGAAGAAATAATGATACAGTTATGCCCTGATAAATATGACCCAATATGTAATGAAAACTTAGTGGTGTAGGAGAGTGTGAGGCTTGTTGGAATAACACCCTTCGCATAGATGACCAGCATGTAAGTGGAGTAATGGCTTTCGACAGCAGCCAGAACAGCTCACTCGTGGTTAGCAGGCAGGGAAACAGAATGTGAATATAGCACAAGATAAGGGGATGTTCTCTCTTGATTATTTTGAATCCTTCGTCCCCTCATCCCTTTGAGAACTGAGTCAACAACTGAAATTGAGTTTGGGGAGGAAGTGTAGATATATGAAGGATGAAGATGTGATTAAATAGTTGTTTTGGGAAGAAATAGGCAAAGGGCCATGATGATTTATTATTAATTTAAAGAGAGGCCAATTGTTATCCTTTTCTCTAGCCACAATCAGAGACATTGCCACAGGCATAGAACAGAGTTTGTTTTGCCAAGAGAGTAGTGCAGGGAGAGGAAGGGAATCCAATGAGGCAGGGTAGCAATTACAGTGATACACCGTCGAATTAAAATTGAATAAGGAGATGAGCAAGGAAAATGAAAGAATGGTTGGATTGGTGGTGGAAGTCCTGGGGAAGTGGGGTGCTGAAAGATCATCATAGATGGTGTAGTCCTGGAAGGAGTGAACTGGAAAGAGGACAGGTCAGAAAGTGAACAATAACATTGAGATTATGTTGGGGCTCTTGTTATTTTAAGTGTGAGGTCCTTGGGAAGTGGTTCTCAGCTGGAGGCAGTTTTCCTCTGGTCCTCATTGCCCCCTGGACATTTGGCAACTCTTGGAGAAATTGTTGGCTGTCATGGTGCAGGATGAAGTGGTTGGCCCCTAGAGGGCAGGGTTGGGCATGTTGCTAAATACTGTTCAGTATGTTGTACAGGCACAGGGTGCTCATCCACATGTGTCAATAGTGCTAAAGCTGAGAAATCCTGCTTTAGGACTAGGAGCTGTAACATGGGAGTGAATAGGTATAGGAAGAAAGGTACTGTTGGGGGAGAGTTTATGAAACTGAGCAGTCTAGATATTGGAAGGATTAATTTTATTATTTATATATTGAAATTTCCCATGGCATAGTATTGAAGAGAGTGGCAGTGACTGTAAAAATAATGGCCTGTGAAGGTGATTATTTTAAGAATGACAGCCACCTGTAAATTCATGAGAGCTTGCAGGTGATATGATCTGAGGAGATGCAAAGCTGCAAGTTTGAGGGAGGAGGGGAGAGATTTATCTGAAAGAGCTGATTGGGAGTAAGGAGGTTTCTCTGCCACTTTCAGACTGTTGGTTCCAGGTGATGAGGAAAAAGGTCAAAGTGTTTTCTCAGGTTTCTACTGGCTAGAGAGTGGAGGCAGTCTAAATGAATAACCTGAGGAACATTGGGATTTCACTGATGATGACTGGTGGACCATTGGCTCCAAAGGGCATGAAGGAAAGGTTTCAGGAGCTGAGTTGCAGCAAGGGAAGGGAGAAGTCCACAGGACATGTAGAGCTTGTTTGGGAATGATTGACATAAACAAAGATAGGGAACATTAAAGAGGCTGGATCTAGTGGATTAAAAGTAGATGGAAGTGCAGAGACTGAATGTCAAATGGAGAGAGGGTTGGCTTCCATGTCTGTCATCCATCCACCCTAGTGATTGGGTAGGCAGCCTGAGGGAAGTCAGGTCCCCCTAGTGTACTGGTTCTTTTTTTTTTTTTTTTTTTTTCTTTGGAGTGACCTTTCCGGCCTTTGTGTGTATGCTGGGTCTTACACAGGTTACTGGACAGAAGACTGGTGGGGAAACAGGGTGCTTTATCAAGTCCTTGGCTTCACCCAGGTCTGATTGGCATTTCAGCAAGACTGTCTGCTATTGGTAGAATATGAAGATGAGAATGGAGGCAGACAGTTTAGGAGACCACATACTGATGAAGGGAATGAGGGAATGAGGAGAGGGAGTTGCCACACGGATAGAGAGACGTGGATTTGGAAAGCATTTAGGAAGTTACTTGCTTCTGCTTGGTGGGTATTAAGTGTTTTGTGGAAAAATAGGGAGTTTAAGGTCATACCTAATTTCTTGGTGTCCTCAAAAGGCAGCTAGTATGATCCCTCACAGTAGGGATCATGCTATAAACACATTTGTTGACAAAATGAATAAATAGTGCTGTGCATAATGTGTCATGGAACTAATCTCAGCTAAATTACCAGTGTGACAGGATGTGGAACCAAAAGGTTCCTGGCAACTCTGGCCATGAGTAATCAGAACCATTTGGCTGAACTCTCTGGCCTCCTCTGAGGAGAGTACATGGGAAATGACGATGGCCAGGAGTTTTTATTGTATGTCAACAAGCCATAGAAGTCATTTTAAGTCAGACTACTGATTTAGAAAAAGGTCATTTAAAAATAATAAAGGTTATTTAAAAATAATCCCCAGTTTGCAAAGTTTACAGTATTACAAAAAACATGACCACCTACTGTTACAGTCATATGTACACATTGTACTCTCCATTTTCATTTGTGTTTTCTGTGTCTCAGCGCGCGCGCACACACACACACACACACACACACACACATATACTGCTGTAAATTTCATGTGTCTTTAAATACTTCAACTTATATTTCCTAAAAGTAGTTGTCGGTATGGAATCTAGTTAAAGTTCCTTTAATCTGGAATATTTTACAGTATTTTTTTTCCATAACACTGATATTTTTGAGGAATACTATTCTATACTACTTCAGAATTACTGAAGAATACTGTTCTAGCCCAGTTCTTATTTCATATTTGTCTGCTATTTCCTTTTGATTAGACTGAAGTTCTATTATACTCCATTGGAAAACTGCATTGGTGATGTTGTGTCCTTCTCAACCTGTCATATCCGGAGGTCAGGGTGACCGTATGTCTCTAGTTAGTTGTTAGTTTGGTGACCAGTCAGAGTGTTGCATATTTCTTCACTGTATAATTATGGTGGTTGCTTTTTCTCTCTTGCAACTACTAAGTAATTTGTGAGGAGATGCTTTAAATCAATTCAGATTTGCGGTTCCTCGTCAAGATGTCCCTATAGATCT
This sequence comes from Condylura cristata, assembly GCF_000260355.1. Taxonomy (NCBI): domain Eukaryota; kingdom Metazoa; phylum Chordata; class Mammalia; order Eulipotyphla; family Talpidae; genus Condylura; species Condylura cristata. The sequence continues at coordinate 64,088,944 of NW_004567108.1, read as the reverse complement.
GACATTTACTGAAGGCTCTTGACTGACCCAGTTTTTCACTCTCATGCTTCCAAAATTCTCTCCCACTTGCTCATTTGTCAGTCAGCCTTTTGGATGTAAGTAGAAGCCCCACCTCATCTCCATGTTATTTATTTACCTGTAATTAGGTAGATTTATGAATCCTTGTTTTCCCCATTGGTCTATACTTTCCTATGCCTAATTATTTAGTTCGCCTAGATATGGGTAGGAAGAGACCTTTGATAATGTCTCCTGAAACCTGCCTCTCTGTTTTTCACACTTTCTTTATGCCTGGTTCTTCAGATGCATCTTGTACTTATCCTGCCCTTACTCTAGCATTACCTGTTTCTTCTAAGAACCCTGACTCCTTTTAGTAGTGAGAAATGGTCAAGACCAGGGTACTGTGTGTGTTCATTGCTACTGGGATCACTTTGCTTACTGAGATTTCACTGAACAGAGCTACAGAATATACACATCCATATTCATACATGTGCAAATCTGTGTGTCCTTCTGCACACACTTACACATATTTTAGAAATCATGAATTCGTACCATGCCTCTAAATTTTGCCTATCCCCATAGAGTTCTTCCTTCCCTTGTTTAATATTTATATATATTTCTTTGGGGGTGAGAACCTAACTCCCAACAACAGCTTAGTTGAATAATACATCTCAAATAGTTTCAGAATTGCTTTAGTCAAACCACCAAAATCTACAATTAGTTGCAATTTTTCACTCACATAGGTCGCCTTATGCAAGCTGAAGGCATATGGTAAAACACGGAGCTCTCTGTTGCTTGGACTGTCCTCTCCTACTCCTTCCCTAGCCTATCACTGTGTGTATGGTATTATTTGAAATCAAGTTTACAGTTTCAGTTTGCATTCAGTTCGAGGTTTTCCTTCACATTCTCATTTATGTGATTAGATTTTTTTAAGACCTAGAAGATTAACATGCTTCCAAAAGTAAACACGGTCCAAAATTTCACACTCAGATTAAGTCCTAGGATCTCCCATGTTCCTTCAGTTCTGTCCTCCCACGCTTCATAGGTAACCTCTTTAATGTGTGGTTATTCTCTCTCTGTTTCTCTTTGTAAAGAGAAGCATATATATTTTTCTTTTCTCCTTTCTTACATAAATGTATATGCTGTGTACTGTATACCGTAGTATACTGTACATGCTTTTGTATTTTTATTTTACTTAGAAACCCATCTATATTAGGTCATTGAGCACTTTCACCTGCACAGCTATGTGTAGTTCACTGAGTACTTTATTCAGCCAACCTCTTACCCTGGGACATTTGGGTAGTTTCAGTAGCTTGAATTTATGAATTTTCCTTCAATCAGTAACTTTCAGCATTTTGTATCTTTGGGGTAAATACCTAGTTGATGAATTTTTTAGTCACAGGTGAACTATATATGTAGCTTTGTTAAATAATGCTTTATTCATCCCTCCTACATTCAACTGTAGTTTTAGTGTCATTTATTTCCACATGCAGTCATGTGCAATGTATGAGCTTAACCAAAACTATGGATTTAGTATTTTCTGCAAATATTCCTAAAAATGGCTTAAACTGTTAGTAGAATTTTGATTCTGATGTCATATGATAGTTTGGTTTGGAATTTTTCAGATTCTGTGATGGATTACTAGACCTGTGATCAAATAGCATATTTAAGTTCAGGTCTCTCACTTTGGACTGTTCACTGAACAACATTGAGCTATACTTGCTTATCTATAAAGTGACTATGAGAATATTTTGTAGGGTTTTTGAGGTTGAACATGCCTAGTCTAAGACGATTTGTAATAGGCACCAATACCCGTCCTTGAATTGTAACTGCCTTGGCCTCATGCCACTTACGTGCTTCTGAAGTTTTTCACAAGAAAGGACTTAGGGCCACCTTGTTCTTGGCTGCTCATGAATCTTACTGTGAGTGCTTGTGCCACTTGGTTTGTGCCAAGGCAGGATGGGAAACACAAGGAAGCCTAGACCTCCCAGCTCTGTGACTTGTTCTTTCTTTTAGTTGCTAGTTTGTTTTTTTATTTTCTCCACAATTAAAACACAACTATGCTTTCATTTTAATGAACTTAGTATTTGTTATGGAAAAATTTTTATTTTTTGCAAGATTGGTAATATGATTATTGTTAAAATTTTATCTGCAAGTATAAGAGAAAAATGTCACTTAGTAAATGCTATAATTTCTCTGAACAGCAAAAGATAGAATAAAAACAGCAATAGCAAAAATAAACCAATTTTGACCCCTGGGATTGTAACTATGCATTTCTTCACATAGGAAAAAGATAAATGCAACACAATGATTTTCAGAGGTTATTGAAATAAGATATAAATTATTCTGTAATGTTTGGCTCATATCTGCCCCTTTACAACTACATAATTTATGTTTCTTAAGTTAATGTTAATAAAATTACTCATCAACCAATTACCTATAAAATAGGTAAAAACATTTTTCACATTTAGTATATATTTTCAGTATAAATCCACACAACTAACAAGAGTATTGGAAGAGTTTAGCAATTTTCGTACTCTTAGTAAAATACAACATACATATATTAATGGAAATTAGTTTTATTGTCTTAAGTTTTCTGCTGAAAGAAAGTGTGTTTTAATTCAAATTGTATTACATACATCTTAAGAAATTTTAAAGAAAATACTGGGGAGTGTGTGTGTGTGTGTGTGTGTGGAAGGGGCTTTAAATGTACTGCAGTGTTTTCTAAACTAGAGTACTTAAAAGATACTTGCTTGAAAGAAAGTTCTTTACTCAATTAAATTAAGGAAAAACCCACTATTTTAATCAGCTCTTGAAATTTCACAGTATACATTAGCATAATAAAAGATCTAAGTATTTAACCCAGTGATTCACAAACTTCTTGATCATAGAATCCTTTTATACCAATACCAGAAGATAATATTGTAAGAAGCACAGAAGATAATATTGTAGAAGAAGCACAGAAGATAATATTGTAAGAAGCTCTTTGGGGAGAAAAACTTAAAGAATAAGATAAAATTTTACTCTGTATTTTCAGTTTCTTTATAACTTTCCTTTCCATGATTGATAACTCTTTTGCTAATTTTTGTTTGTTTGTTTGTTTGTTTCAGGACTCTCTGAATTCTTTAGCCAGGTTTGAATTCAGGTTACCTAGAAAGAGAGAACAATGGGAAAACATAGGGAAAATCATTAATGCAAAAGTTGTGTGCACTGCCACATTTATAGACAGTTCAGTTTTTAAAACTGCAATCTTCAGTCTCACTATTTATGATGATAAAACTTCTCAAAACTTAAAACTTTTAGATACCACTTTTGTATCTACATTAAGTTGAAGAACGCTTTTTTTCAGTTCCACCACTTGACTTCTCTTGCTTTATCAATAGTTAAGTTATATCCATTGTTCTCTCTCAGCTTTCTGATGATTTAGGGTTTTGCCTCCAGGGTCTAACGTTAACAGTTATTGAGTGAACGTAAATACTGCAGACATTGATGAAAAACAAACAAACAAAAACCCACAATTCTTTAGATTTGTAGCCTTCACATTTCTTTTTTAGCCTCTTATTTACTGCTTCTCTGCTTCTTTGTACCCCTATGTTGTTGTTGTTTTTCTAAGTAATTATATAAAGATTGCATCTTACTATCACTAGAAATACTAATCTCTTATGTTTAAGTATTTGAGGGGGCACAAGTATACCTATGCAGTGTACTTTGGGTTTCTTCTAGTGACTTGAGAGGTGAGCCAATTGCATAATATGTGCTACAATCATGAATGACACTTTGGTCAGTGATAGAACATGTATATGGCAGTGGTCCCTGGCTGTGCCATGGAGGTTAGTTTTGTAGTAAACTTTACCTTTAAAGTTTGTTTATGTGTAAGACATTCATGTAAGGACACAATTGTCTAATACATTTCTCACAGTCTCACAGTGCATCCCTGTTGTTAAGCAATGTATAATCGTAATAGGATTGAGAAAATGCTCATCCTCCTGATTCTAAGAAGGCTGGGAAAGGTAGATTGACTAGTCATGGCTTTTTCCAAAACAGAAACAACAGGGAACCCACTAGTATGGCATAGTGTGTGACAGGAGGGTTGGGGGTTAAGAACACAGTCTTGGGAGAGGTGGAGAGGTCTGAGGGTGCACAGGGAGAGTAAGTTGCTGAGTAGCTTTCAGAATTAACCCCTGCATGACTCCAGTAGAAGCCAGAATAAAGGTGATTTATTTCAAGCTTGCAAAGAGGACCATAGTCAATAAAGATGGGGAAAAACATTGAAAAAGTCTGATGGAGTTATGTTGGGAATGTTGATACACAGGTTTTGAATTCTTGCAAATGATGGAATTAGGGATTTGAGCCAAATTTTTCTAGAGTTTCAAGGAGTCATAAAGCCCTTGCATGGAATCTGAACTTCAGCTAATTTAAGCTCAGTCAGTTTATAAATATAAAAAGAAATAGATTCAGACAACAGAAATGTTTTGAATAATTTTTTGCTAAAATCCAAGTTGGAAGTGGTTTTTCTCAATATCTAGGCACAGATGTGTTAAAACAACAAAAGAAGTTCCTGAAGCCCTCCTAATAACTTATGCACATGGACAACTGACAAGTATGAACTCATTCTCCATTGGATGCCTGGATAAATTATGTTGGCAGTAGGTTGAATGAATGTCTTGAATAGCTGCTCATTGCTTTATGTGTGAGTAGAAGGTGCTAATTTGCAATATCTTTGGAAAAGATTTACCAGAAGAGTAACATAAAGAAAGAGACACTTGAAATGCCACATCCATTGTATTCATTCCAGCAGATACTGTGAGTGGCAAGAGTACACAGAATTCATTCAGAAAACCTGGCTCTCTTTTCACTTATGTTAACCCCTTTTAGTGTCTGGATCATTCTACTCACAATGGGATAAAAACCAGTAGTGTTGTTAAAGCACTGTATAGATGGAGAATGAGTTCATACCTGTCCCTTGTCCATGGCAGAAGTAATTAGGAGGGCTTCGTTGTTCTAATATATCTGTACCCAAGGATATTGAGAAAAATCACTTCCAGATGGATTTTATATACCTTCAATTCTTTCATTATGTAGTTTAAAAAATATTTGAAAATTGGGTATCCTACAGTGAAGTCTCTAAATTGAAATGTAAAATAATAAACACATTTATGTGAATAATAAAGTTAACACTGGTCTAAGAACAATTTGAGGTTTATAGTGTTCCTTCTTTTTTGAGATTGAATGCTTTTTTGCTTCTTTTCCACTTTGGCAACCTGCAGTAGAGGTAATTAAATAGATATTTTATTTAAATACATAAGTTCTACCTTCTTTCTGGATACTCTAGCTAAATTATGAAGTGTCTCTGTCACACAGTCATCAGCAGTTGGCATTTCTGGCTGGTCACTCCCCACTGTGTCCTGGGACAATGGTACAGAGAGGTGGCTGAGCACAGGTTCAGGGAGGTAGTAGCTGGGGAGGGCTGGTATGGTCTGTAATAAGCTAGCTTTAGCTTAATAGCTTATCCAAATCAAATGCAAATGAAAAAAATATTTTAAAATAACCTGCTTGTGAGTTATTTTTCTAGGTAAACCAAAGATCCTAAAGATGCCTATTTATAGATGTAAGAAACTCTTAATAGAGGTTGCCTCTGAGGAGGTGAGGAGGTTGCCTTTGTGGTGGGAGGCAGATTCAGTTATTGTATAGACACTGTGGTGACTCTTGACTTTTGTACCACATGTATATATTACAAATTAAGAAAAGTAAAAGAAAAGGAAATACCCCATTAAAACCCCACCTTTAACAGGAACTTGACCTTCCCACTCCAGGCCCAAGGACTTTTCTTCGAATCTCCTTTTGTACTGTCTCCCCAGTTTATTTTGCTTTTGAGGAAAACACATCCTAACTTACTGTCTTTCTTTCCTCTTTCTTAATTTTTTTTAAAAGATTTATTTATTTGTACATACAGAACTGGGGTACAGGCCAGAGGCTTAAGGGTGGCGAGAGGCTTCATTAAAGACAGAGTGGGGAGCAGAACAAACAGATCGACAAAGTACACTGCTGAGGGGAGCAGCGGGCGGGTCAGGAGAGGTCTGCCACGCCATGTGGTCACCTCTGGGGCAGGCCAGAATCGAACTCATGCGGAAGTGGCTTTAGCTTCTTAGTGGTGTGCTTTAACCCGCTGCGCCACCAGGGAGGGCCTCTTTCTTAATTTTGTAAACATTACCCTTTCATGAAAGTTGATGAAAATTTCTCACCATGAAATGTGACACCTGCATTCAAATATGATTTGATGTTTCCAGGTCATATGAACATCCCCTGTTCCTTCCAGTGTCTTTGACATCATTGCTGCATAGTTCATTTGACCTTTCTTACACAACCTTTCCAGGCACCCTCCTTGGGATTCAACTTGATCTGGTATGTATCTGCTCCCAAAACAACCTCCTTTGCACTCATGAAAAATCCTGTGTTGCAGATTCCCCTCAGCCTCTACCAGTAAGTTGACTCACCTGCTGGTCTATGTTTAACTTTCTATTCCATGGACATCTCAACACTCAAAATTAATCTGAATTTCTGTCCAGTCCTTCACCATCCAGGTCTTCAGTCTTTCCACTTACTAGATTTTACTACATGCTTAGCACTAAGTCAGAAAATAACCCTGGGTTTCTCTCTCCACCTCACAGTTTGAAATTGCAGCTACCCTGATTGTAATAGGGTACCTGGGCTCAATTTCATATCCTTTCATGTTACAGATGAATTCCTAAGTTGGGCAGCCTCATTCCAGATAGGAGCAGACATTGAGAGACATTTCTTGGATATAAATGTTCTGACTTAGCTAAAAAAAGAAAAAGAGGGGGAGAAGCAAAGAGGAATCATTGTAATTACTATTTTTCATTGACAATTTTGTGTTTATGAATCTATAAACCTCATTCCAAGGTATTTCTACATTTGAAACTTGAGTTTGGTTTTTATTTGAGACTCATTAGAATTATAAATTTTGGGGCCCTCTGTGGTGGTGCAGCAGTTTAAGGTACAGCACTATGAAGATATCTGCAGCCCCTGCAGCACAAGTTCAAGACCCAGCCAGGTTCCTGACACACATGGCACAGCAGACCTCGCCTGTCCAGCCTGCTGCTCTCCTTACCAGTGTATTTCAGTCAGTCTGCCTGTTCTGCTCCCCGCTCTGGTGAATCCTCTTATGTCCCGTACCTCTGACCTATAATCCAGTTCTTGTGTGCAAAAATAAATCATTTTTAGAAAAAAAAATATTCTATAACTTCAGAGATGTTTTGGTTTACTATTTTAGGAATCATGTTGTTACCTAGTTACCTATTCAGTTACTTAAGGACCTGCAAAATTAGAATTACTGCTAATTCCCTGTATTTCCTATTTACTAAATAAAGAGAATTGAGTATCAGATTAGATTAAGTTAAAAATTATTGAACACCTATTAGTTGTTCTTTACATTGGTCTATCATTTAATTCACTGAGCTGAATACAGAATGAAGAGGCTCAGTGATGGAGATGTTACTGAATTTGCCTGGATTAGACTGCTAATGGTGGTCAGTTTTTTTAAGTATGGCCTGTACATTCTGAAATTAATACAGTTAAGAACTGGGTTTATGGACTTTACCTATTTACTAAGAGTTGATTTCTACACAGTGATTTTTAGGGCTTCTGTCCACGTATTGTGGGAGCATTTGCAATATTTAAGTGTTGTTACCCTGGTTATCCATAGTCATGGGCTGATATAGAAGTAGGTAATTAAGGTGATAGTACTAAGGTTAAACATAATTTATATTTGGTAATTTTAATAATTGAAGGTGGTTTCATGTAACCCTCCAAAAATAGTTGCCAAGGGATAATTATCCTTTGTTTTATGTGTTATCAGTGACCTCTCTATTTGAATTTTTGGTATGTAGAGGGTGGTATAGTCTGTGATATTTTTCTCTCTCTTTCTTTCAGTGCAATGAAACTTCATTCTTTTTTGAAGCTCGAAGTAAAACTGCCTGCAAGCATCTCTGGAAGTGTAGTGTAGAACATCATACATTTTTTAGGTACATAGATATGAATGTTTCGTTCCTCAAATAAGTGAAAATTGTGTTTGCCTTTATAATTGGAATTCTTTCTCCAAGTAGAAATTTAGAAATATTTATTTTACTAAATTTTTCAGTTACTTAATTCTCTGGATTGTATTAATACAAACACACACACAAACACACACACACACACACACATATTCCTACCTTCATTGCTCATACTATTAAGAAAGGGTTGCAAATAATATTTTAGGCTTATGTGAAAAGTACAGCTTTGGTACTGATGGAAATTAGGTGCTCTGCTGTTGACATTCTAAACTTGAAATGCCTATTAACTTTAAAAACAGAGATGTGAAACACACAATTGGGTGTTATAAGCTCCCTGGAAAACCAGGGGTGGCCATGTAAATTTAGGAGGTATTAAAGATAAAAGATAGCTGAAAATTACCTCTTTATAGTAAAAGTGATTAGAGAAGCAGAAAGTCAAGGACTGAATTTTTGAAACTCTCCTAGCAATTTGGAGGGGACGAGCTAGCTGTAAGCATGAAAAGTAACCAGGAGAATGTGTAGGTAAAATGAGGAATGAGGGTTGAATTTGTCGAAGTGAACGGGGAACTGGTAACTGTATTGTGTGCTCTTGGGAAGTCAGATAAAGTCAAGGATTGAGAATTGACCATTGGCAGATAGGGAGACTTTTTGTTTTACATCTTATTGTATAAAAATAAAATTAAATTTCTTAATATAATCATTAAATTTTATTTTTGAATTTAAAACCAAATCATTTATTATAATTAATAAATTCCTATTTGATCTATATATAACAATTTCCCCAAATTGTATGATCTTATAAAATGCCCAATTTCATTTAGACCATTTGTACTAGCAGAGGAATGTGAACAGAAAGTCTGGGGGGCTGAGTCAACCAAGGAGCACCCTAGAGAATTCTGTTGAAGGTTCCCACTACTGAAATGCAAACTGCACAAAGATGAACCACTTATCAAATATGAATAACTTCCCTGAGATCCAGCATCAGCCTAATAATACAATTCCCAAAATAATTTAAATAGACCAAGTAAATTGATTCATAATTAAAGAATATATGACAGTTTTCACAAAGTATGAGTATTTTGATATTATGTCTACATAAAATCTTATTATTATGTAGTTGTAGTATGTAGTTAGTATGTAGTATTAGTTTAAAACAATTGATTATTTTCTGTCAATATTTAGAAACATTATATTTTAACCAGTTGTTAATTAGTATTGCACTATTATAACTTCTTCATAGCTTTGTTTAAATGTTATATAAGTATCTGTATTTATAAGGCTTTATCTAATTTTTTTTAAAAAATCCCATTAGAATGCCAGAAAACGAATCAAATTCATTGTCAAGAAAACTCAGCAAGTTTGGCTCCATGGGTTATAAGCACCGATATAGGTAAGTAATGTTTTTCCTCGGTGTGTATGTGTATATCTGTTTGGTTTTGAATAAGTATTTAATTCAGCTGCCCACATACATGCATGTTAAAGTTTCTGGTTTAATTTTTTCTTCTTTGCCGCATTGCCATTGTATTTTGTAAGCTTATCAGTTTATTAAGACTTCTTTGCCGAAAATGATTTTCCATGCCTAAATATATTTAATATTTGCATTATATGTAGGGAATTTGACGACTCTTAGAATATAATAGAGCTTATTTTTAGAAATTCACTTTCATATAGTTATTTATTTCCATTTGTATTGTAATTATGGAACAAAGTAGCTCTTTCTGAGCAGCTGTTGTTTGTGTATGTGTATGTGTGTGTATAATATCATATACCAACATTTTGGCAACACATATAAATAAATACACATGCCATTATATACATATATACATATATACATGTTGTTAATAATTTATGTATACACACACACACATATATATATACACATGCACACATACATATATATTAGATTAAATAATGTCACCAGCCCCATAAAACCTATGTAGCATATTACTAACAATTGTATCTCAATTTTATTAAACAGTTACTAAGTGCTGAATGTTTTCCATTTATTACTTCATTTTATCACCACAGTCTTTTGTAATAATCCTTATCAATATGAGGCTTGGAGAGGCCATGTTACTTTTCAAGATAACCCAACTAAAAGACAGAGAAGTGATGTCTCATAGACCATATGTAGCAGTCTACTTCAAAAGCCCATGTGTCTAGTCATTAGGAGACTGTTAGTATGTTGCAGGAAAAACTGGATTGTTATGAATCCTCATGGTTTTGTGTCTTTTTCTAATACCAGGGTTAAAGAAGGAAATAGTTTATATTTTGAGAAAGAATTTGTTTTGTTTCAACTTGCTCTGTTCAGAGGAAAGCAATGAACTGTGCTGTTCAAGGCATGGTGATAGAATCAGATTTAATCACCACTATTTTCAGACAGTTGAGAGTTACAGTATTATTTTGGTAGTTGAGGAAGGTTCCAGATCCTGCAAAACTCAAAAAGGGTACATAATTCTGCTCCAGGGGTAGGTGGTATTTTATTAGTTACATCGTGGAAAGGAATGTTTGCCTGGGATACTGTAATAGAAAGCTATGTTAAGTGTTGCTGGACAACAGTATGCCAGATTTTATTATCTCCCCAGAATACCAGATTTTAATCCCTCTCCTTTATAACTTACTTTTTTTGTCTTGAATTTGAAACATGTAATAAGTGATTAGTATTAAACACTCAGTATAATCATCTTTACCTGTTATTCACTTGGATATTTGCTCACTTGTGACAAATAAAGCTTAAGCATTATTATACTATAGTTGTTCTTAGTATTTGTATGAAGTCTTCATTGATATTTAAAATTTAACCATGAAATTATCAAGGCCCTTCCCTAGAGAGTAATATAATCATCAGAAATTTAAAGAACGAGTATTTACTTTTCTATTGAGAACAGTTAATAGCCAGTATTTGGGGCTGTTCTCCCTGTTGAGATTTAAAAAATTTCCAGGGTTATAGAGAGACGGTGTAAACCTGTTTCCTGGTCACTGAAACAGAATTAGATTAACATATCTTTCTAAACATTCATGTTATTAAAATTGTAATTATGCTGTGTTGGTTTTCACAGATTTACCCACACCTGATTTCTCAAATTTATTGAAATGTAAATCTTGTAGCTACTAAGAATTATTATTAGAGCAATACTAGATTTTGCATATTATCACTTCTTCCAAGAAAGTAATTAAAGGTAACCTTTGTAGAAGTAGAGGCTGTACTAAATCTGTTCTAAATTTGTGACTGGTGTTAACTGCCTGGTAAGTCTTAATAAACTTAAGCCTCCATGTCCGCCAATAGGAAGCGTATATATTGGAATTAAAAATTTTATCCCGCTGCCTAGAGCTAGGCTTAGACAGGACTGGGGGTTCTGACTGCTGCATGATTGCTGGCACATGCTCTTCATTGACAAAGAGGAAAAGCAGTCAGCTTTAACAAGCATCAGATGCCCGCCCCTTTCTGAAGATATGGGGAGAAGAAGACAGAGCTCTGTCTTCACCCTAAGGCCATGCAGCATGAGGGTGAAGAGCAGCCTCAGAGGTGGCTACCCTGTGTGAGTATGGGTGCCTGTATCTGGTCTGTGATGGTGCAGGTGTTTATAGAAGGTTATAGTGGGATTTTCGAGTATTCTCTGATTATATGTGCAGGTAAGTGTGTGTGTGTGGCGAAGGCAGAGTTTTGCCCTTTAGGGCTCACAAAATACCAAGGAGAGTCTTTTAGAAAACCTAGTCATTACTTAAGGGAAAAAAATTAAACAGAGTCAGCATTAAGTGACAGCCAATCCTTTAAAAAAAATTAAAATTTAATTTGTGGGGAGAGCCAGAGCTGAAATCAACATTTTTTTGTTTGTTTTTTTATTATCAAAGACTAATAATGTGAATTAAAAATTGGCTTAACTTGTGACTAAAATATTTGTTATGTACATCTAATTCTTTCATTCTTTTATTTCATTCTTTTATTATCAGACCAGTAATATGAAATAAAAACTGATTTAACCTGTGACTTATCATTTGTTATATGTGTACTTACAATTCTTTCTCTCAGCCTCTTAAAAGTTAACTTTGCCCTTACTTGTTGACTGTAAAGGACTCCGCTCTGTGTATGTGTGTGCTTAGTGTTTATTCCCATTTCTTTCTTGTTTCTTGTATTATTTTTCTATTGAAGTAACATTAGTTTACAGCACTGTATATGATTGCAGTACCAGCAAGGCACAGAGCAGGTTCTCTGTGGACTCCAGGCAGAAGGGTAAGGAGAGGCCTGGAGCCCTCAGTGGCTTTTTCAGCCTTTTAATGATCATTCTCCACCATGTGTAGTGAGGCAGTCAGGGCAGGCAGCAGTGCTGGGAGCCGGGTAGCTGGCATGCCTCCTAGCCCCCCGAGAAGCTTTCTGGGCTCTCTTGGTGTTCTCTGGTGTTCTCAGCTGGGCTCTTTTCTGGTCTCTGTTACTTCCCACTGCACAGGCTTCTGCTACTTCCCTTTCATGGTCAGTCTCTCAGCTCAGGGGCGCCCATTCATACACAGGCCCACACATCAGGAATGTGGTCGAGTGCACAGGTGTCAATTACTGATGCTAATGATGGGAGAGTGAAAAAAATCTGGTGACTTACATTTACTCTACAGTAATGTAGGAGCATATGTTCATATCTCTTCAGATGTTACCAAAGGACAGCTTAACTTCCACCATAGGCCAATGACCTCCCCTCTATAGCCCCACCTTCCCCTTGTAAACTCAATTCTGCAATCAAATAATTTTGCTTTGGCTTAGTTTTATCTGTTCCTTTGCTTTATTTCATTACACTCCACATGTGAGTGAAATCATCAGTATTTATTTCCTTCTGACTTATGTTAATTTGTATAATCCCCTCTATTTCTATCCATAATAGATAGAACATAGAATAGATAGAACAATTTAGAAACAGCAAGATTTCATCATATTTAGAACTGAGTATTGTTCTCATACACCCTCTTCCCCTCCCCACCCCCACACACATCTCCTTTATTTATCTGTCATTAGGCACTTAGTTTATTTCTGTAACTTGGTTATTGTTAAGTAGTATACAATAAACGTAGGGGTGAACATATCCCTTTAAATTAGTGTTGTTGCATTTTTCAGACAGATACCTCATAGTAGAATAGCTATTTCTAATGTTTTGGGAAATTTCTATAATGTTTTCCACGGGGCCCAGACAAGTCTACATTCCCACCAACAATATAAAAGGGTTCCATTTTCTCCACACCCTCACCAACGTTTGTTGTTTCTGTTTTGTTTGTTAATTTGTTTTGATAGGGGCCATTTTCAAAGTGGGAGGTGGTATCTTATGATTTTGATTTGAACTTTGATGGCAATAAATGATGAGCATTTTTTCATGTGCCTATTGGCCATCTGTGTCTTCTTTGGAGAAGCAGACTCCTAGTTTCGGGGAATGGATGGGTTGTGTAGAACTTATACTCCAGAAATGAGAATTCAACCTGAGAACTCTACGCTCCCAAACCCTGATGACCTTTTCATAGGACCTAGTCATAAGAGCTTTTCACTTTCTTAAAGCATGGGAGAGAGTCCAGATTCTAATGAGAATCTCCTTTTGCATGAGCTGCATGATAGCACCAAAAAATGTATCATATCCTCATATATGCACATGAGAAATTTGAATCCCCAAAAGCAAATACCCATAACTAGTAAGTGGTAGAGCCTGGGTTTGAATCAAGGTGTTTCTTAGCCCATTGACTGTGACTGTGCTTTCACTTTGAGACTGAAGGGGTGCTGTGAGTGCCCCTCAGCATTGTATAGTTGTGTGTGCCCACGTAGAGAGGCAGGAAAGTGGATGTTCATGGAAACACAACTCTGTCCTGTCACAATGAGGTGCCACCCAATACGGGTAGGGTCTTACAGCTTACACTGTGAACCTCTATATTTACAAATACTCGCTGTTACTAGGAAATAGTAAGAGTACTGTTCAAAGATCTTTTCTTACCAAAAAATAGTAATATATTACAAATGAGGAAATTGAAGGTCCAGGAGATTTTAAAAATAATCTGCTGAAGGCAGGCTACACATTTGTCGCAGGGCTCTGATTTAAACTAGACTTTGTCACTTCAAACTGAACAGCTATGTCGCAGTGTCGCCAGGCTGTCTGTACTGAGCATCAGGAGGCCATAAGGCTTGCTCTGTCCTCGGGCTGTAGCCTGTGCAGGTCAAGTTATGCTTCTGACCCTTAGTTTTATTAATCTTGTGATAGAATTTTCTTATTTCTCCTTTATTTCTGAGCGAGAAAGCATTTATAAAAATTAAATAATAAAGTAAAATCTCAATAGAAAGAATCTCATTGGTTCCCATAGTGGGCTATATTTTTGGAGGAAATATTTTTCAGGAGTGAGATGATAATACTTTGTGTTATCTTATGTGCTACATTTAAAAAATTGTTAAATTTCAATGGAAAGAAGATATGTCACCATTTACTTCCGTCCCCTTCCCTGATCCCTTGAATAGTTGAACATGAAGTATAGTTGTGGAGGGAACCTGAGGTTTTAATCCCATGGCAGCACATAGCAAATAGTGTTCTCACTTAACTTGAAGAAAAGCCACCTTTTTTATCAGTCTTTTTCATTTCTATAAAGCTGGGTTGGTAGTAAGGAGGGGAAACTTTCATAAAAGCATTTAAACAAAGGCAGTTTTACTTGTCTTGAACTTTTTGGGAATACACAGTAGATATGCTATGAATATAACATAAATAGGACTTGTAGCCCTTCAAAGACCATAGGTGGCTGTTTTTTTGTGGTGTCTAGCACTGGACACAGGAATTATTTTTTTCTATGCCTAACTGCTATTTTTTTGTGTGTGAACATCAGGGTTATTTATTGACTCAGATTCACCAACTGTGGAATATTTAATAAGATAAATTTTCAGTGCAACTCAACAAGTGAAAATTTTACAATTCATTGGGAAAATGACTTGAGAAGATTAACCTTGCCCCAGAGGAAGCTTATCACCTTGAATCTTCACAGACTCCTTGAAGAAACAGCTCTTTATTTGGGGGCTTTACTTTAAATTTGTGCACTTAGTCGGGTACTGTTGAGGTGCACAAGTAAAGGTTGGTAGTGCCAGGGCAGGTGTTAGAGTCGAACCACACTGAGTGGCCCTGTAGGGGACATTTTCCTGAAAGCTGTGTCAGTGCAACAGAGAGACTTGTTGATTCACCTAGAATCATTGCCTGTTTGTACTCAGCCCAGCATAACCTCTTTATTAATTAGTCGTAGGGCTGGAAATTCATGAGCATCTTCTATTTCTAACCCATCATTCTTCATACATAAATCTAAATCTAACTTATTTAAAAAGATCTCCCTCTGAAAGATCTTTCTTCTGACTTAAGCCTTCCCTGTTTGAATTAATAGTATTCCTTTAGTTAACTTTGTGAGAAGACTTCACTGAACACTTTATGTAAGTCCAGCTTGCAAGAGTCTGTGTGTTTTCCTTCTCACCATACTTTGCAGTTACTATGCATGAACCATTGGTTAATTTTGTAGACATGTGGTATTACCTATCATATTAATCAAATGTTGCCTTTTTAAGTGGCAGGACGGCTTTGCAAATGAGTCGAGATATTTCCATTCAACTTCCTCGGCCAGATCAGAGTGTGGTAAGAAGCCGAAGCAAGACTTACCCTAAGAGAACAGCACAAATACAATCAGCTGGTATGTCATGATCCCCTAATCGTTTATGTAATCATGAGAGGCCTTTTAGCTGGTAGTGTGTTCAGGTGTGATGGTGACCTAATCTTTTCATTATTTTTTTTAAAACGCATTGCATGTTACTGAAGTTCAACTATTTTAAGTCTTTGCAGTGATTTGACATTATAGGATGTCCCCCTCAGGTGTAGCTATCCTAGCACTCCCACCACCAAAGCATTTGATCCTAAAAATGCCCATACTTCAGGTACTAGTAAATAGGCAAGTACTCCTTTTGAAGCATCATAACCTGCTTTATAGCTATCCTTTCTTTTTTGAAGGGATTACATAAAATTTCAAATGAGTTTTTTCATAATTTGGTATATAAATTGGGAGTCCTAGCAAATTTCTTTCTTGAAAAAGGAATAGTGTTGTTAGAACTACTCTGTAAAGAATTGAGGGTTTTTTGTTGTTATATTGTAAAATATACATAAATAATATATAAAATACACATATATGTACACATATACTCATGTGTATATGTATATATATATAAATAGATACATACACACACATACAACGTTTAACATAGCCTATCCAAGATAGCCCTCCTGTTTGCCTGGTCACATCTTCACTGCTCCTCCTTTCCCTCCACCACTAGAGGAAACCTACTTGACAATTGTTTTCTTACTTTTTGTTACAATTTTAATTTTTATGTTGCTGTTGTGCTATCAAGGCACAGAGCAGATTCTTTGTGAATCCTGGCAGATGGGTACAGGAGGGTTCTGGAGTCCTTAGTGGTCTTTCAGTCTTTTAGTGATCTTTCTACACCATTCGTAGAGTGCCAACCAGGTGCAAGGTAGGCAGGGGGCCTGGGGCCAGGAGGCTTGGGAGGCCTTGTAGCCCCTGTAGAATCTTTACTCTCTTCAATTTGCTCTGGCCTCTTCCCTCATCTCTACTGGACTCAGCTGTACAGTCCTCTGTTGCCACACACTGGTCTCATCTCAGTCTCTGGCTCAGGTGCGCCCACTCGCCCACTCATGAATGCCCACACCATACTCCAGGTGTCTGCCATCAGGCAGGCTTATGAGTGCACAGGTATCGATCATTGATGCTAATGGTGGGAGGGTGGAGCAAATCCTATAACTTCCATTACCGCACAACAATTTATTTTATTTTGCTGTTAAAATATCATTACTGTTTTTATTTTGTTAAGTATAAGATCTCCCACCCACCCCAATATCTCCAAAGTACCCCTAGTTCATGACTCTAGCTCATTAAACTCTCTCCCCACTTTGTTCTCACCACTCCCTGTCTGGATGCTTCAGTTTTATCTCATCAGATTTCAAGGTTAGTTTTTTAGTTTAACTTTATCAACCCTATTGTTAGTTTTCCTATATTCCACATATAAATGACAATATAAAATATTTTTCATCCTTCTTCTGGCTCATTAATCTTAGCATAAGTCCTAGCTGGGTCCATGTTGCTGCAAATGGCATGACTTTATCTTCTTTGATCACTGAATAGTATCCTATAGTGTAAAGGTACCACATCATCTTGTTGTACTCATCTTTTTTCAGATATATAGGTTGTTTCCATATCTTGGATATTATGAATATTCCTAAAAAATTCCTAAAATGGAATGCAAGTTTCCTTTAGAATTAATGTTTTAGGGCCCTCCCTGGTGGTTCAGCAGATTAAAGCACAGCACTAAGAAGCTAAAGCCACTTCAGCATGAGTTTGTTTCCCACCCTGGAAGTGACCCACGTGGCGCAGCAGACCTCTCCTTACCCGCTCACTGCTCCCCTCAGCAGTGTACTTCATCAGTCAGCCTGTCCTGCTCCCTATTCTGTCTCTGGTGAATCCTCTCACCGCCCCTGCACCTCTGATCTGTACCCCAGTTCTGTATGCATAAATAAAAATAAACATTTACAAGTAAAAAAGAAGAATTAGTGTTTTAGTATCCTTGGTTTGACATCTAGAAGTGGAATTATTATGATGTCTGGCAGAACCATTTCTAGTTTAATGGAGAAACCTTTCCATAGCGGGTTGGACCAGTCTGTATTCCCAACATTGTAACAGGGCTCTTTTTTCTCCAAAAACTAATCAGCACTTTTATTTCTGGTCTTTTAGATATGGGCCATTCTCACAGGTGTCAGGTAATATCTTATTGTGGTTTTGATTTTCATTTCCCTTCATGAAAATTGGCTTGTTGGCTAGCTGTCTTTTATGGTAGCTGTCTTTTATGGAAAAGCACCTATTTAGATTTTCTGCCCACTTGTTTTATTGGGTTGTTTGTTTTCTTTATGTGGAGCTATATGAGCTTTTGTAGATCTTTGATATGAATTCCTTCACAGATAAACAAATATTGTTCCCCATTCAATTATATTTTTTTTTCCTCAGAGAAACTTTTTAGTTTGATGTACTGCCAGTTTTTATTCTCCTTTGCTTTCTTTGATTTTGGACAGAAGTTCTAACGATGCTTCTGAAGTTTATGTCATGAAGTGTTTTACCTGCTTTCTTATATTTTATGGTTTCAAGTCATATATTGAAGTTTTGTTATTTTTTATACCATTTTGAGTTGATTTTTATGTATCGTATTAGATAGTGGTCCAGTTTCACCCCCAACACTGTTTATTGAAGTAGCTTTCCTTATTTCAGTTCATTCCTTGTTTCAGTGCACATTCTTTGTACCTTTGATGTAGATTAACCACCCATATAGTAAGCTTATTTCGGAATTCTAAATTCAATTCCATTGCTCTGTGTCTGTTTTTGCTCTATTGCTATACTGTTTCAATTACTATAACTTTATCGTGTAGTGTGAAGTGTGGAAAAGTAATGCTGATAACTCTCTACTTTTTTGTGAGAATGTCTATGGCTTTTCAGAATCACTTGTAGTTTCATATGAATTTCAGTAGTGCTAATTCCACTTCATTGAAGTATATCACTGATTTTATTGGGATTGCATTAAATTTATATATTGCTTTGGGTGAAATGGCCATTTGACAATGTTAATTTTTCTACTTCATGAGCAAGGAATATCTTACCATTACTGTGTCTTTCATTATTTTTTAAAAATTAAATACATAAAGTATTTATATATATTTTACATCATGATTCATTTTTGAAGTTTCTTTTCTCAGGTGTAGTCCCCATAGAATTCCCACCACCAGTTGACCCATGTAGCCTCTCCATAGTCCCTTGTGCTCTTCCCACCCTCCCTTAGATCTCTTTCCCACCCATCACCTGCAGAATATCTCTGATATTATAGTTGTCTGTTTATTTTTTGTTTTTGATCCTAGATCCCCTGTTTTCCTCCTATAAAAAGAAACCATCCAGTATTTTTCTTTTTCCTCTGACTTATCTCACTGAACAAAGTAGTGCCTTTTAGCTCCATCCATGTTGCTGTGAATAGCATGAATTTATCTTTTTGATAAACCTTTTGCTCAGTAGTATTCCATTGTTTATATGTATCACATCTTCTTGATCTAGTTGTCTATTTTTGGGCATTTGGGTTTATTTTACAGCTTACCCATTATAAATAGTGCTGCAATAAACATAAGGGTGCATGTATTTGTTTGTATAAATGGTTTTGTGTCTTTTGGGTAGTGGAATTTTTTACACATTCCATTTTTTACTATTTTTTGAGGGTTTCTTTCATACATGTTGAATTTTACCAAATGCTTTCACATTTATGGATATGAACATATGCGATCCCTAGGAGTGGAATTGCTGGGTCATGGCCATATGATAGCTTCATTTTTTTTTTTAAAGATTTATTTATTTTATGCTTACAGACCTGGGGTACAGGCCAGAGGTGTGCTGGGTGAGAGGATTCACCAGAGACAGAGTTGGAGCAGAATAGGCAGATTGACCAAGTACACCGCTGACGGGAGCAGCAGCGGGCGAGTCAGGAGAGGTCTGCCACACCATGTGGGTCAGCTCCCTGGCCAGGGATCGAAGTCATGCCTCAGTGGCTTCAGAGAGCTTCATAATGCAATGCTTTAACCTGTTGCACCAGCAGGGAGGTTCCGAATAGCTCCATTTTTAACAGACTGAGGAACCTCCATACAGCTGTCCATACAGCTGTCCATAGTAGTTGGACTAGTTTGCATTCCCACCAGTGTAGGAGAGTTCCTCTTTCTCACAGCCTCACCCACATATGTAGTTGGTAGCTTTTTAATATGTGTCATTCTTACTGGTGTAAGGTGGTATTTCATTATGGTGTTAATTTGCATTTCCTTAATTATGAGGAATTTTGAACATTTTTTCATATGCCTACTTGTCATACCCATTTCTTTTTTGGAGAAGTGTCTTTTAAGTTCTGCCCACTTTTCAACTGGATTGGTTAATTTGTTTTGTTTAGTCATGTGAGTTCTTTGTATATTGCTGTGATCAGTCCCTTACCAGTTGTATGGAGTGCAAAAATTTTCTACTGATTGGTGCAGTGCCTCTTTGATTTGGTTAATGTCTGTTTTGCAGTAAAGAAGTTCTTGAATTTGAGGTTGTCCCAGATGTTTATCTTTTTCTTCACTTTCTTTGCTTTAGGTGATGTCATTTGCAGATAATAATAACTTACCTTCCAGACTGGGTTCCTTTTATAGCTGTCTCTTGCCTATTTGCTCTACCTAATAATTCTAATACTGTGTTGAATGGTAGTGGTGAAAGTGAACATTGTTGTCTTATATCACATCGTAGGGGAAAACATTTCAGTTATTCACCATCAAAAATGATGTGAGGCCCTCCCTGGTGCCTCAGTGGGCTAATGCAGCACTGAGAAGCTAAACCATTTCAGCATGAGTTTGATCCCTGTCCCAGAGGTGATCCTCATGGTGTGGCAGACCTCTCCTGACCCACCTGCCACTCGCCTCAGTAGTATACTTCATCAGTTGGCCTGTTTTGCTCCCCACTCTGTCTCTGGTGAATCCTCTCACCACCCCTGCACCTCTGGCCTATACCTCAGTTCTATTTGCATAAATAAATAAATCTTAAAAAACAAAATGATGTTAACTATGGATGTGTCCTATGTGGCTTTCATTATACTAAGACACATTCCATTTTTTACTATTTTTTGAGGGTTTCTTTCATACATGTTGAATTTTACCAAATGCTTTCACATTTATTGATGTGAACATATGTGTGATACCTTTCTTTTAGTTGATGTGGATAATTATATTGATTGATTTTCATATGTTGAACTAACTCTGGTATGGAAACCCATTGCTCATTTGGTTTACTAAGATTTTATTGAGGATTTTGTGTTGTGTTCACTAGAAAAATTCGTTTGTACTTTTCTTTGTGTTGTCGTTCTTTGTTTAGTTTTGGTGTTAGAGTAATGTTGGCCTCATAAAATGTGTTTGGAAGTGTTCCTTCTCTCTCAATTTTCTAAGGAAAGTTTGAAAAGAATAGGTATTCATCTTTGAAGGTTTGGTAGAATTCACTTGTGAAACCATCTTGTCCTGGACTTTTCTTTTTGGGGAGAACTTTGATTACTGTTTGGTTTTCTTGTTCAGTTTTTCTATTTTTCTGTATGTTGGGTGATAGTATAATTCCAGGAATTTGTCCATCTTTTCTAGTTTATTGAAGTTGTTAGCATGTAAATTTTTGCAGTAGCCTTGTTTTAGTCCCTGAATTTCTGTAGTGACTGTTCTGTCTTCTCCTATTTTATCTCTGATTTTATTTATTTTAGTCTTCTCCCTTAATTATTAGTGAACCTAGGTTGAAGTTTGACAATTTTTTTTTAAATAATTCTGAAGAACCAGCTGTTGTTTTATTATCTTTTGGGCTATAGTTGTTATTTCTATTTCCTTTATTGCTGCTTATTTTTTTTTCTTTTTATCTGGTGACTTCTGACTTTGCTTTCATTTTCTACTTCCTCAAGATGATAGATAAGGTTATTTATTTGAGCTCTTTCTTGTTTCTTGTATTATTATATAATTCCCTTTTTTTTTAAAGATTTATTTGTGCATACAGAACTGGGGTACAGGCCAGAAGCTCAGGGGTGGTGAGAGGCTTCACCAGAGACAGAGTGGGGAGCAGAACAGGCAGATCGATGAAGTACACTGCTGAGGGGAGCAGCAGGCGGGTCAGGAGAGGTCTGCTGCGCCATGTGGTCACCTCCGGGGCAGGCAGGGATCGAACTCATGCGGAAGTGGCTTTAGCTTCTTAGTGCTGTGCTTTAACCTGCTGCACCACCACGGAGGGCCATAATTCCCTTTTTAATATGGCTTGTGCTGTGTTCCCTAAGTTCTAGAAGTTTATGTCCTCATTGTCATTTGTTTTAAGGTATTTTGTTTTAATTTCTTTGATTTCCTTATTAACCCATTAGTCTTTCTGTAGTGTATTATGTCTACCTGCATTAGAGGTTTTCCCTGTGTGCTTTTAGTAGTTGACTTCTAGTTTGGTAATTTTATATACAAAGTGCAAAATCAATCTTCATGAATTTATTGATACTCATCTTGTAACCCAATATGTGGTCAATATTTGAGAATGTCCTATGGTCACTTGAGAAAAATGTATGTTGTGATTTTTGGGGGGTGCAGTGCCCTACTGATGTCTTTTAGGCCTAGATACAATTTTTGTTTGAAGCTTTTGTATTCCTGTTCATTTTCCCTCTCAACTGATATGTCCATTTATGAGAGTGGAGTGTTGAGCACAAATACGTTTTTACAAATCTTTTTTTTTTTTCAAAACTGATAGTAGTTACCTAATATATTTTGGAGGTCCTTAACTTGTTGAGTATATTAGAATATTATGTGTTCCTGATGTATTCTTACCTTAATCATTCTGTAGTGTCTGGTAACCTACCAGGTTACTAAAGGTAACCTACTTTTCCTGCATGACTCTCCCTGCCTTTCTTCAGATCAGATTCACTTATGGACTTGTTTTACAGTCTTTTACTTTGAGTCTATATTTATCTTTGGTCTTTGGGTGTGACTACTGGTGACAATAAGTTGTTCGGGTGTTCAGTCAGATGCCCTGTGTCTTTAATCTAGTGTGAGCATAGATATATGAATGTTTATTACTGCCATTTTATCCCAGTGGTGCTATTTTCTCATACAGTTTCTGGGGGTGTTTCTTTGTATATGTTGCTTCTTTCAGTATTTTTTTGGTTGGGGGTATCTAGAAATTACAAAATACTTTAGTCTTTATCTGAGCAGTACTTTATTTCTTGATCATTTCTGAAGGAGATCTACATGATAGAATTTTCTTGAATGCTAGTTTTTATCTTTATGTACTTTGATCACATCACTCCGTTCACTAGTGTTCCTTCAGAGAACTTCAGTGTTAGCTTTATCTGTATTCACTTACAGTTTATCTGTTTCTCTTTCTCCTCCTTTCCAACTTCAGCATCCTTTGTCTTGACCTTTTGGAAATGTTGCTACTATATATCTTAGTATCAGTCTCATTTTATCTGGGTAAACCGGTGTTGTTTTAGCTTCATAGATCTGTATGTTTAGTTCTTTATCCCAGTTCAAGAAGTTTACTCTGCTATTTCTTCAAATATATCTCTTTTCCTTTCTATCTCTCCTAGCTGGGTACCCATTGTTTTTGTATTACCTTATCTCATGGAGTTAGATATTCTGGAAGTATTTCTTCATTTTTTAAACTTCATTTTTTTTTATTCTCCTACTTTCATTGTGCATTCACATTTTCAAGTTCACTGAATTAATATTTCATTCGGTCATTTGTACTTCCATAACTTTCTCCAGAATTTTTTAAACCTCTCTATTGATTTTTTTTATCTTGAAACTTCATTACTTTCTTATATAAAACTTGAATTTCAATCTTTCATTTGTTGATTTTGTTTCATAGGATGTTCATTTATTTTTCTGCATCCTGTATATCTTTAATCCGCTTTTCTTTGTCTTCTTCAAATTAATTAATTCTCTATCTGATTGGAAGAACAGATATTACATATCTTTGTGATTGGGTTTTGGAGATTTGTTCTCTTGCTGTAGTATAGTATTCCACTGCACATTCATTTGGCCATTTGTTTTCTGTCCCCCCATTCTTTGCTTTCAGGGCCTCATTGCTGTGGTTGCTGCTTCTACTCGGTATGGCTCTACCTCTGTGATATTGTTGAATCTGGGGGATGTTGATATGTCCTTTGCTGGAACTTTGCTCTGCCCCACAAACTAGGCTGGGGGCCCTTCCAACTGACCTGCAGGACACTGGTGTCTTATGGGGTCTCTGGGCCCTCTCCTGGATCTTGGTTCTGTTTTACAGCAGCCAGAGGCTTGTACATGTGTTTGTGAGGGAAACTAGTACCTGACTTGTGAGTTGATTTTGTATCCTCTAACTTTATAAAGTGTTTCATTTATTATTTCTAGGTATATTTTTAGTATTTTCTTTTGGTTTTTCTATGTATGTTATCATGTCACCTGAGAAGTTTAGTCTCACTTATTGTTTATGCTATTTGCTCTAGCAATAACTTCTAATACTATATGAACTTCAGTGGTGACAGTGGGCATCCTTGTTTTGTTCCTGATCTTAGTGGACATTCTTTTAGTTTTCATCATTCCATATGCTGTTGATTATAGGTTTGTCATATGTGGCTTTTACTATGTTGAGATAAGTTCCATTTTACTGAGATTTTTAAATAGATTTTGAATATTGTTGAATTCTTTTCGATGTCTAGTGAAATGTGTAAGAAAAAAACTTACACATTCAGTTCTGTTCTAGTACTAACACTATAGTACATCACTTTTGCTGAAAGCGTACACAAACTGGGGGCTATATAATATAGTGTTATATTTCCAAAACCCAATGCCAAAACATGGCATTGTTTTATTTAATGCCATGCCTATGAAAGAAGTATTTTAGTTTGCTTCTCTGCTCCCAATTATTAGAGTGTTATCTGATTTGGTGTTTCTAAAGTCAAATTAAATCTGACTATAGGTCTCCTCCTCTCATTGGACTGAGAGTAAATTAAATTATTTCTTATAGTTCTGCAGTGACAAAATAATACATGATTAATTTTGCAGTATATTAATTTGCCAGATATGTATTGTTATTCCCATTTGACGGTGCAGTAACTAAATTTTAACACAGTAATCTAAATAAGATTACATAAACAGATGACTTAGGATAAAAATTCTCATCTCAATGTTTAATACAATATCTTTATCTTAATTTTTTTATTTATCTTTATATGTGAGTAGTCAAATCCCATTTGGATCAAGTACATGTTGATACAATTAGTAAGCAAACTTTCATATCCTTTGCTATTTCTGAAGCACTATACCCCCTGAAATTATTATGAAATCAACTGAGAATATCAAAACATTCCATTCTTCAAATCAACATTTATTCCACTTGAGTAGTGGGAATCACACATTCTTTTTATACAAACCTGCATAGGTTGTTCCTTTTTCCTGTACCATTATAAAGTATCTCTCTAACCCTATGTGTGCGTGTGTGTGTTTGCGTGTGCAATTCCAAATTTTCAAACATAAGAAGCTGACTGATTTAGGAATAAAAGCATTTGGTTTTGGTTTTCATGATTTATGCAGATACAGACGAGTTTTTTACAGAGCATCCTGGGCAGGAACAGTGCCCTTCTGCCCACCTCCACACCTCCTGTGCTATAGTAAAACAGTTCTCTTCAGTAGCAAGGAGATGTGGCTAAAGCACAGCCTAGGCCTCTCAGAATCAAATTAATCTTTTTTATATGTAGCATATGTTATGTTTTTAGTTACAAAAATGCATGCTTATTTTAGAAAATTAGGAAACCTAGAATCTTCCTACCCCAAAAGAAAAAAACTTACACATTCAGTTCTGTTCTAGTACTAACACTATAGTACATCACTTTTGCTGAAAGCGTACACAACTGGGGGCTATATAATATAGTGTTATATTTCCTTAATTACAATGTTGTAGACATAGTCTAGGAAGGTTTTTTAATGTTCTTAATAAGGACAATTTTTGTACCTTTATAAATCTCTGCTGAATGATATGAAGGCATGACATGATTTATAAGCTATTTCAAATTCTGAAGAATCTAAATATAGTGATAGTGAATATGCTTGTAATGATATCTTTGATCTTGCTGCTAATTTATTATATGTATGTATATTTTAAACCATGGTTTACTTTTTATTCTAAAAAGATTAAATAAAGCTGTTTAAAAACTATGACTTTGTTGTGTGCACATTTCTCTTTAATTTTTAATCAATCTCTCCTGCATTTATGGGGTCACAGGGCTGTGATGTGTCCTGGGAACCCTGGGTGCCCTGCCCTTTGATAACGCACCTGTCCCAACTGAGAAAAAACTAGTTGGCAGATGTCAGTGGTTAGCAGATGTCAGTGGTGTTACTGTTGCTATCATGCTTTTTGTGAAGGGTGCAGTGGGGACAGAGGTGAATAGTATTCTGTTTTCTACAATGTTATGCTTCTTTCCCCCTAATTCAAATGTACTCTGTTTTGAACCTCAGTAGAACCTGAGTATAAGACTCAGTCTCAGGCCTCCTGCACTTTCAAGGTCATGGTGAGGTTTGAATCTGGAACAGACTATTTGAAGAGAGCTTCATGTTTTCACCAACATCCCCCACTCCTGTGCTCCTCATACCAGCCGACAGGCCCCATGAAGGTGGGCAGTCCTTTGTGGAGCAGGCCTGGTAATGCATTGGTAACGTCCTGATTTTGGGTCAAGTTCATCTAGGGAGCCCATCCTGCCAGTCCCCCTATAGGGTTCATCTGCTAGGGAAAGGTAGTATTGGGGTGCTATGAGGCAGTGAGTGCAAGTCATTAGGTCACCATAACTCTCAGGTTTTTGTTCCCTTTCTGCCACCATAGGTGGCTCCTCTGCCCCTTGTCATTTTTTCCTCCTACACTCTCCATGGCAGTGCCTCCCCCAGGAGCTCCCTGTTCTGAGATTCATTCATGGTAGCTGGGCAGGAGGGAACAATAGCTATCATTTTAAAAAATAATTTTTATTTTATTTACCAAACATATAACCTTACTGGTGGTAACCTTAATGGTGGTACTTCTTACCACCATTTATAAAATTTTTATTTAAAAAATTTGACAGTTGAAATGATAGTAAGCTGACTTGAAAACATAGAATAGGTTTTTTTTTTAATTTCATTGTACTTTGCAAAATTAGATTACACTTTAACTAAATCTTTTTAAATACTTTAATAAGGCTAGCTGTGAAGTTTGTGTGTGCATGTGTGGCGCCAGGATGGTGGAGAGCAGTGTCACTAGTGGCTAATTCATTGAGAACAAAATCACAGGTCTCAGCATCATTAATGCACTAATGAGCGTCATTAATGCACTAAATAATGCATTATTTGCATCATTAATGCGAATATGTTAATCTGCTTTGTTTGAATTAAGAATAGGATGCTTTTGTAATCTTTCCCCACCACCACCACCATTCTTTGTGTCCCCTTATCCTTTACCCAGTCCTGCCATCAGTTATTAATGTCTACTTTTTTTTTTTTTAAAGATTTATTTCTTTGTGCCTACAGAACTGGGGTACAGGCCAGAGGCTCAGGGGCGGTGAGAGGCTTCACCAGAGACAGAGTGGGGAACAGAACAGGCAGATCGACGAAGTACACTGCTGAGGGGAGCAGCGGGTGGGTCAGGAGAGGTCTGCCACGCCATGTGGTCACCTCCGGGACAGGCAGGAATCCAACTCATGCGGAAGCGGCTTTAGATTCTCAGTGCTGTGCTTTAACCCACTGCGCCACCAGGGAGGGCCAATGTCTACTTGTTTTTTAAGTGTTTTACATTATCACATTGTTTGCTATATTAATGTCCAATTTTTTTTAATCTTCTGACTTTGTTGCCATAATTTTTTTTCAAATTTCCTCCACTTTGTTGAAAATGGCTGCATTGCATCTTTTTTATGCCTATACACTACCCTGTTGTTTTTATGCCTATACACTACCACATCTTGAGCCAGTTCTTTAACTTAAAAACCTTTACGCTAAAAACATTTACGCTACTTCCATGTCTTAGCTATTGGAAGTAATGCTTCTATGAACTTGTAGAATATATTGGTTTTTGTGTTCATGATTTCATATTGTGTGGATAGATGTCCATTAGAGGGATTGTCAGTATATGTGGTATCTCTGTTTTTGGTTTGTTTTTTTTTAAAAGATTTATTTATTTATGCATACAGAACTGGGGTACAGGCCAGAGGTGCGGAGGGTGAGAGGATTCACCGGAGAGAGTGGGGAGCAGAACAGGCCGAGTGATGAAGTAAATTGCTGAGGGAAGCAGTAGGTGGGTCAGGAGAGGTCTGCCGCACCATGTGGATCACCTCTGGGGCAGGCAGGAATCGAACTCATGCTGAAGTGGCTTTAGCTTCTCAGTGCTGTGCTTTAACCCGCTGCGCCACCAGGGAGGGCCCTATTTTTAGTTTTTTAAGGTGACTTCTAATCACTTTTTATAATGATTGGAAAGCAGTTCACATTCTTGTAATAATGTAATAGAGTTCTCTTTGCCAAAAAAAGTCTTGTGAAGACTTTGGGGAGTCTTTTTATATGTACCATTCTCATATGAGATGGGATTTCATTATAGTTTTAATCTGCAATTTTCTTTTTAGAAGTGATGATGAACATTTTCTCATATGCTTCTTGGCCTTCTGAATATCCTCTTAACTTAAAAAAAAATGCATAGAGAGCTGGAGTACTGGCCAGAGTGCAAGGACAGTGAGGAGATTCACAAGAGACAGAGCAGGCAGCAGAACAGGCAGATCAACAACGTACACTGCTGAGGAGAGCAGCGGGTGAGACAGGGTGCACTGATAAACAAATAGTGGCACCATGTGGGTCACCTCCAGGGTGGGGATCTAGCCACACTGAAGTGGCTGTGGCTAGCTTGCTGTGTTGCACTACTAGGGAGAACCCTGAATATCCTCTTTAGCAAACTATCTGTTGATATATTGTTCCCATTTATTAATTGGGTTATTTATTTATATATTATTGAATTGCCAGAGTTTTCTATCTTGTATATTAATCCCTTATCAGTTATATCTTGTGTGAACATTTTTTTCCCATTCGGTAGGGTATCTATTTCATTTTCTTCTGTTTTCTTTTACTATGTAGAAGCTTTTTTTTTATTTTTTTAAGATTTATTTATTCATTCATACAGAACTGGGGTACAGGCCAGAGATGCGGAGGGTGAGAGGATTCACCAGGGACAGCGTGGGGAGCAGAACAGGCAGATCGACCAAGTACACTGCTGAGGGGAGCAGTGGGCGGGTCAGGAGAGGTCTGCCACGCCATGTGGATCTCCTCCGGGGCAGGCGGGGATCGAACTCATATGGAATTGGCTTAAGCTTCTTTGTGCTGTGCTTTAACCCGCTGCGCCACCAGAGAGGGCCCGTAGAAGCTTTTTAACTGGAGA
>NW_004567108.1:64040599-64059769 GCF_000260355.1 Condylura cristata | reverse complement strand
ATCGAACTCATATGGAATTGGCTTAAGCTTCTTTGTGCTGTGCTTTAACCCGCTGCGCCACCAGAGAGGGCCCGTAGAAGCTTTTTAACTGGAGATATATTTTGTTTTTAACTCCCTTGCTATGGGGGTTGAGTCACCAACTAAATTCAATTCAGAGTTTGAATTCTAAAATAAAATCTTAGTACCATGGTTTTAGGAGTTATCTACATAAAATTTCACCTCTTATTTAAAATTTACATACATATATATATATATATATATATATATATATGTAATGTTGTAATGAAGGTTTTTTCTTTTTAGTTTGCTATTAATTTATATTCCATGACTTGTTATGTTAGAACACTTTTTATGTTTCTTCTAACATTAACGAAATTCAGGCTCCTTAACACCCCCCAAACCTGTTCTGTGCAAATTTATAAAACCTTTTTTCACCTCTCTGTCAGGAATAATAAATACCCTTACAGTTAATGTAATTGAAGCATTGTGTTTAGAATCTGCCTTGGTCTGGCTTTGGCACCTGAATGAGGAAATACATTCCAGAGTCTGGAGTCTTGGCCAATATACCTGCTGCCCCACCCAGAGGAGTTCAGCACCAGGGCAGGCAGCCAAAGCATTATGGAATATCTAAAAGCCTTCCTCAACACTTGGGGTAAAGCAGGAGGTGAGATAGCAGGAAGGAAATGTGCATATTTGCACTGTTTATTCTCTGACAAGCTCTTGGAACCTGGTGTAGGTGGGTTCCTGTCTCTGCTGTCAGTAAGCAGGAGAGAGAGTTTCTGTTTTTTGGCTGTAATCCATAATTAGCTGTAAGGAAATTAATGGCTGAAGCCATTTTCAATAGATAACAATACTATGATGGGTGCAGATTTTGAAGTTTTTAAATATATTGCACTGATAAACAAATAGTGGCAATATATTCTTTAAACAATTTGAAAGCAAGATTAGGGAAATTTTTGGCCATCCCACTCTGAATCTGAAAAATTCCACAGATAATGATGCCTGCGGAATTGTGAAAATGCCCTCTGGGGGAGAGTAGTCCCTAACTTCTGCAAGCAGCTTTGGCAGCCCCACTTGTTTCTGTGCAAGACAGGGAATCCAGCGTCGTCAAGGGTGCTGAAAATTTAAGGCATATGGAACTTAGGTATTTACATACAATTTCTGGAATTTTTAACTTTGGTACTTTCATTTTTAAAAAAAATCCTTTGCGTACCAAATTGAACTTTCTAAGGGTTGAATATAGAACCTCTGATGGGTAGAGGTGGTGTGAATAGCAGATGCCCTGGCTGGAGTTCACTTTGGGTTTCTCCACCATCCTGTGTGAGATCACTAACTCTGCTCAATGTTCTCAGGCGCCCAGCATGAGCTGTTGGAGTTAGCTCTGTGGGCTCATTCCAGGGTTAAACTACCTCAGATCCCTGGGCCCAGTAGATGAGTCACATGTGAGTAGTTGAGATGAGGTGATATGGTTAAATTCAGTTTCACTTAATGTGATAGTGCAGACTGCTGAGAATTAATGATGTCAGAATAGTAAAATCATTTATTAATACTCCCTCTGATAGGCACACTGTGTCAGATGTGATGTCAGCAGAAACCCAGCTTGCTTATGGCTATCAAATATACAATCAAATATACATATTTTAGAAAGTTTTTTAAGGCAAGCAAAGGGCAAGCTGTGTGAGTGCACACCTCATGCTTGACTGAAGTAATGTGAGCTAGTGAGCTAGTGAGCTAGTGAGCTAGTGAGCTAGTGAGCCTGCCTTGGTGAACTGGCTTCTGCCGCAGTAGTAATTGGACTCACTGTGTGCAGTATGTGAATTAACTTAACTTGAGCCTGTTTCCCCATTTGTAAAATGAGGATGTTCCTCCTGCTTCGTATGATGGTTCTTGGGTGGAAGGATTCTGAGCACAGGTAGATACTTGGAGCCGTTTTACCCAAAAGGAAATCTTTCCGTATACAGTATAAATCAGTCTGTGAGCCTGAGTTTCACATACAAAGACTATTATCTTATGTGGAGGAGAAAAATTATTTTAAAACAATAGGCTAGTGTCCTTCAGTACAGTGAATGGAAGTTGTGGGGGGCAGAGGTTTGGAAAGGGGGGAGCTTCAAAAGAAAATTAGGTAACCTGAATTTATTCTTGAAGACTTGCTATAAGCAGGGTGTGTCTTTTTCTCTACCTGCCTGCTGACCTGGGCAGGCAGTAACAGAAGCCGAGAGCTGGGGGTTGTCTTGCTTACTGTGTTCTACTTGTTGGAGTTGATTTTAGTTTGAACTGTTTTTCTTGTGATTTTGACCTTTATCTCCACCCCAGCATCACTGATCTTCTGCTCCATTGTGATACATCTGTACAGTCAATTCACAGTAAAGATGAGACTGTGATAATTTTAAAGTTCACATAGTTAATCATTCCATCTGTGTAATGTTATTTCCCCTATTTGAAGTTATTAGACACCAATCTTCCATGGTGCATATTTCATGTGAAGCAGACAATGGAAACAGAAGAGTAAGGGCAAAGCTGAAAGGACTCAGAAAGGGGAATCAGATTTGTATATCCCTGATAAAAAGTGATGGTGAACATTTCTTTATATGCTTGTTGGCCATTTGCACTTCTTTATTGGAAAGTGTCTATTTTGCTCTTTTGCCCGGTTTTTAGATATGGTTTTTTGCTTTATTATTGTTCATTTGTAGATCTTCAATATCAGTCCCTATCAGATGTATGTTGTGCATATATTTTCTCCCATTCAATAGGATGTCTTCATTTTGGTTACTGTCTCTTGCTGTACAGAAGCTTTTTAGTGTCATGTGCTCCAGTTGTTTATATTATCCTGTGTTTTATTATTTCTTAGACTTGTCCTCAAGGTTGCTTCTGAGATGTATTTCCTGGGGCTTTTTGCCTATGTTTTCTTCTATATATTTTATGGTTTCAGTGCTTACGTTAAATATTTTATCCATTTTGAGCTATTTTTGTATCTGATGTGAGCACTCTCTTTCATTCTGTTGCATGTTGCAGTCCAGTTTCCCCAGCACCGTTTATTAAAGAGACTCTTCCTTTTTGAATTTATAATCTTTGCTTCCTTTTCATGGAATTGTTCACCATATAAGTTTATTTTTATTCATTGGCCTTTCATTTTGGTTCCATTAGCCTGTGTATCTGTTTTCCTTACAGTACCACAGTTTTTATTATTATGGGTTTATAGCCTGTGTATCTGTTTTCCTTACAGTACCACCGTTTTTATTATTATGGGTTTATAGTATTGTGTGAAGTCGGGGAATGTAATACTCCCATTCTTCCCCCTTTTAGGCAGGAAAGCTTTGCCTGTAAAAGGATTCTTTGTGGTTTCATATGAATTTCATTGCTATTGCTTTGAATCTGTAAATTACTTTGGCCCTTTTGATAATGTTGATTCTTCTGATTTGTGAGCAAGGAATGCCTTTTTATTTCTTTGTGTCTTCTATTTCTTTGGACAGTGCTTTGTAAGTTTCCTTGTACAGGTATTTTACTTCCTTTTTACATTTGTTCCCAGGTATTTAGTTTATTTTAAAATTGGTAATGGGAAGGTCTTTAGACATTATTAAATATTGTAAATCTACTGATTTTTGTAGATTGATTTTGTAAACTTCCACTTTACTGAACTGGCTTTTAATAAGCTTTTTGGTTTTGTTGTTTTGTTTTTTTTTAAGATTTATTTATTTATTCATACAGAACTGGGGTACAGCCCACAGATGCGGAGGGTGAGAGGATTCACCAGGGACAGAGTGGGGAGCGGAACAGGCAGATTAACAAAATACACTGCTGAGGGGAGCAGCAGGCGGGTCAGGAGAGGTCTGCCACCCCATGTGGATCTCCTCCAGGGCAGGCTGGGATCGAATGCATGCTGAAGTGGCTTTAGCTTCTTAGTGCAATACTTTACCCTGCTGCACCACCAGGGAGGACCCACTAGTTTGGTATTTTTATGGTAAGAGAATATAATTGGCATGATTTCACTGTTCATGAGTTTATTGATACTTATGATCCAGTATATCATTAGTCCTTGAGAGTGACCCATGTGCACTGGAAAAAAAAATGTATATTCAGCCTTTTTTTTCAGGTTGTAATGTCCTCATAATGTTTATTTAAACTCATTTGGTCTATTTGTTTAGGGCAATGGTATAGTTACTTATTTTTTGTCTCCTTGATTTGTCCATTGGTGGAGTGGATTGTTGAAGCCTCCAGCTCCAGCCCTGAATATATTTTCTTCAGTGTCTGTTTTCAGGTGTGAAAGTAATTTCTGATGTATTTTGTCACACCTGCTGTTGGTTAGTTAATATTAATGAATGTTATATCTTCCTGATGTTTTCCTCACTGATCATTATATAGTTTCTTATTAACTTTTTAGCTGAAATCAATTTTATTTTCTATAAACGTGGTGTCCCTGCTTATGACTGAGTGCCATTTACTAATAGAATTGTTTCCCAATCTTTTACTCTCAGTCTGTGTTTATTCTCCAAACTTAGGTGCATGTACTGGAAACAGCAGGTTGGATTTGTTTCCTAAGTCAACTAAATACTTTGTGTTTTATTTATTGAGTTTAACCCATTGACATTTAGAGTTAATGGAAATTTGTTACTGCCATCTTGTCCTTAGTTTAATGGTTCTGTTTAATTCCATAATTCTCTTTGGTTTAAATACTTAAGCTCTTTTTAATATTGCTTGGAGGGGGACAGAGGGGTCTTCAGTGGTTTTAAAGTCCCTA
Source organism: Condylura cristata (assembly GCF_000260355.1). Classification (NCBI taxonomy): domain Eukaryota; kingdom Metazoa; phylum Chordata; class Mammalia; order Eulipotyphla; family Talpidae; genus Condylura; species Condylura cristata. The sequence goes on along the minus strand of NW_004567108.1, from coordinate 64,055,034 downwards.
AGGTTCTGTTTGCATGAGAAGGCCCTTACATTTCCCTCACATCTGAAGAAGAGTTTTGCAAGATAATTTCAGGGTTGAAAATTTTTATCTTGGACTGTTTTCAATATGTCATTCCCATTCTCTTCTTTTCTGTAGTGATCTTTAGAGAAGCTTAATTATAGCCTAGTTGGGGTGGCTGTATTGGTTATTCTATTTCTTCCCCCTCATCAGCTTCATTATTTTTTCTTTGTTTGGACTCTCAGAAATGTTATACTGTATGTCTTACTGTAGTCTTCCTTTACATATGTAGCTAGGTGTTCTTTTATTTTCATCTATGTGTATGTTTAGTTTTCCTTCAAGTTTGGGAAGTGTTCTTCCATTATTTCTAATAGCTGCTGGAGGGATTGAGAAAGCATATTATCAGGATAAATTGTGAGCATTTACACAACTGTGTCCTCACTTCACAGAAAGAAAAACTTCTTATCTAAGTGATTCTAATCTGTCATCATAATGGGAATAAGACAGCTTAAAGAAAAGATTGATGCCCTTCTGCTATTATCCCTTTGGTTTAGACAAATGTAGTGTGTACCTCAGTAGATCAGGCAGAGAGGCAGAGCATGAAGTGCCATCATTTCCACCCACAGATTGTTCCTTTTGGCAACAGAGAATGCAGAGAGGTCCAAGAGTATGCTGGACCAGGGAAGAAGCAGATAAAGCAGGGAACACATCTTTCCTACCATCTTTCTCACCTGCACCTATTCTTTATAATATATCCTTCAGTTACATAACAGCATTCCTTATTTAATCTTATCTAAAAATCTTAGTGTATGAAAAGTCTGTGTATTTGTGGTAAATAAGGAAAGAAAGCTTAAATTCCACCCTGGGAAGTTTTAAATACAAAAAAATCTTTAGACAAGTAGGGGTCTAATTGCCTCTTTGTGATGAATATATCAATGTCAGATGGTAGACATTTGAATTTTACAGAATTAGCATTGGAGGCATGTTGGGTATATTATAGAAAATCGGATTGACTTTAGTGAAATCTACTTGTCTGTTGTATTAAGAATAGTTATAACCTGTTCTGATTATATCTCATAAACTTCAGATATAGGTGTTTCTTTTTTAACAAAAGCAAACAGAAGGGAGGAAAATGAATGATAGGATAAAATGTAACCTAAAAGTTCACAAATATATTATATTTGAGACTTTTCTTAAAATGAAATTATTTGTACATGACAATTCTGTTTTCTTTATCTCTTCTTTATTTCTATTTGCTCTTATCTTTTTTATTTAGATTGTTAAATTGAGGTATCTCGTATTTTTTATGTGGGCCTGTATTGCTATGAACTTCCCATGTAGTACTGCTTTTAAAGTGTCCCATAGGGTCTGGTAACTTGTCTGGTAACTTTTTTTTTTAGCTTTTAAATATTTTTCTTATCTCTTATGATTTCTTCATTGATCCAAGGATTGTCAGAAGCTTTATGTTTAGTCTCCACATATTCGGGATTGTTGTAGGATCCCTTTTATGGTTAATTTCTAGCTTTATAGCATTGTGGACTCTAAGATGCATGCTATAATTTCATTTTTCATATATTTTCTGAGACTTGTTTTATGTCCCAGTATATGATCTGTTCTTATTGAAGTCTGAAAAGGTTATATATTATTTAGCTTTATTGACTCCTTAGTCTACTGACATATACTAGGGCTGTTTCCTTTACTGGATTTTTCCTCCCCTCATCATATCACCTTCTGGAATTATTCTGCCCATATTAGTTTAGATTCTTGGGCTACAGAGAAGAGGTGCTTTGACAAACCCATTAACTAAATGACATGTCTTATTATATTATTTGCCATACCTCCCGGAAGAGTGACTTCTCTGTTACTTCTTTAAAATGGAACAGTTCTTGAAAATGTTCCTTATGCTCTGGAGAAGAAAGTGCAGTCATTGCTTTTAAGATGAAAAACTCTTTAAATGCCCAATAGTCCACCTGATATAATACTTAATTTAAGACCTTTATTTCTTTGTTAATTTTCTGTCTAACTGATCTATCCCTTTATTACAGTGCTGTGTTGAAATTTCCAATAAGAATTGTGTTTTGTTGATATATTCTATTGGTTCTGTTAATAGTTATTTTATATAACGAGGTGCTCTTATAATTGGAGCATGAATATTAATAAGAGTTAAATCTGCTTGGTGAGTTGTGCACTTGATCATTATTTAGTGTCTGTCTTTGTGCCTCATTACCTTTTTAACTTAAAGTCTAGATCATTGGATATAAGAACAGCAAGTCCTGTTTACTCTCTGAGTAATTGCCATGTATGACCATATTCTAACTTGTTATTTTTATTTTTTCATCTCAAAGCTTTAAATGAGTCTCTTATAAGCAAAGTGCTGATGGTGAATTTTTTTTTTTTTAATAGACATTGTTCACCTATGTCTTTTCATTGGTGAATTCAAACCATTCACATGTAGGGTCATTAACTATATGCATTTTTTACTTTGATTTTTGATTGTTTTATGCTTATGTTGTTTCTTTTGCCCTTTGCCTCTGCCTACTCTTTCTGGATGGATTTCCTAGTACTTTTGTCACTTTCTTTGTTTCTTCGCCTATGAGTAACTAATCTGAATTTTTGACTAGTGGTTACCATGACAGTTTTACTTGAATTCCTATGTTTTAGGTCCTGTATGAGTTGATGTCTGCTCTGTGACATTTAACTATTCTGTGTTACCCATTTCTTCTCCTCTTTGGTATTTGGTGGTGTTAACTCATAGTATTCTTGCTCTTGGATCTTGTTTTATTACAGAGTTTGTACTTCAGTTTTCTTTTTTTTTTTTTATGGCAAAATTCCTGTTAGTATTTCTTAAATAGTGTTTCTGGTGGTGGCACAATCCATTAGCTTAATGTTTGTCTGGAAAAACCTTTATTTTCACTTAATTGATAATTTTGATGGATAGAGGATTCTTGGCTAACAGTTTTTTCATTTTAGGACTGTGAATACTTCTTTTCACTCTTCTTGCCTGGAGAATGCCCATATTGAAATCTGGGGAAATTCTAATTCGGGAATCCTAATAAATTGTTACTTTTTCCCTTTGCTTCCTGCATAATTTTTTCTTTATCTTTGATTGCTTATAATTTGACAATGATATGTTTTGATCACTCTTCATCTAATAATTTTAGATGTTTTCTCTGCTTACTGGACTTCTATATTTAATTTATTCTGTAGGCAACAAGTTTTTTAGTCCTGTTTCTTTTTCTTCTCCATCTGGGAGTATGATCATACATTGGTTTCTTCTTTTACTGGAATTTGCTATTTCTCATACAGTTACATCATTTTTCTTTTGTCTTGACACTCTTCTTCTAAATATGTAATTTGTTTGTGCTTCTACAATTGAAATTATTTCTCCTGTTTTGATTCTGCTTAAAACACTGTGTTAATATTTTCTTCATTTGATCATATTTATTTGGTGTTTTGTATGTCTGATCTCTTTAGTGGAGGATTCCCTTTGTTCCTGGATCTCCTTTCTGAGATTTGGCATCTGCCTTTGACTGTCCTTCCAGTAGCTCATTTAACATTGTTAATTTTGTTAATTTGAAGTCAAGTCATATAGTTTCTCTATTTCTGTCTCCTTTATATTTGTCCCAGAACTTCTGTTCTCATTTTGCTTTTCCATCTTGTGTTAAGATGTTCCTTGCTTCTTAGGCATGTATGGTACTTTGTTTATTGCTCTGTGTGTGTGTGTGTGTGTGTAACACTGGGAATTTACTGCTCTTTATGAGTGTGTGTATGAATGATTGGAGCACTGGGTCCTCTTAGTTTACCTCAGTGTGCTGAGGATGGGGGTGTATAAGACATCATAAACAGTGCTGCAGTGAACATAGGAATTCAGGTTCCCTTTCAAATTAGTGTATTTGTGTCCTTTGAATAGAGATTCCTAGGAGTGGAATTGCTGGGTCATAGGGTAGATCCATTTTTAGTACTTTGAGGAACTTCTACATGGTTTTCTTCAATGATTGGGCCAGTCTGCATTCCATGTAAGAGGATTTGTTTTTCTCAACATCTTTGCCAGCATATGTTGTTTCCAGTTTTTTTGTTTGTTTGTTTTTGATATGGGCCATTCTTACTGGTGTGAGGTGGTATCTCACTGTGGTTTTGATTTGCATTTCCCTGACTACAAGTGATGCCTGTTGGCCATTTGCATTTCCTCCTCAGAGAAGTGTCTTTTTAGTTCTTTTGACTAGGTTGTTTGCTTTGCTATTTTTGAGCTGTGTAAGTTCTTTGTAGATCTTCGTTAGCATTTCCTTATTGGTTGTATGGAGTGCAGACATTTTTTCCCAGTCTGTGTGTTGTATTGTCATAAACACTGTACTACATTTTTAAAAGTTTGCTAGTGACAACTAAAAATATTTGAAACAAATTCATGCCCTTTGCCTCTTCCTCAGGGCTATCCTACGTAGAGTTCAGCATGTGAGATATAACCCTGATGTCAAATCTGTGCCTGCAATTTTGAGAGTCTGGCATTGTGATTTTATTAATGATCATGGCAAAGTAGGGACTGGTCACTGCCAATGCCTGATAGCATTTGGGATCATTCAAGGGAGTGGCTGTGTCCTATTTACCCTACCTGGTGGATTTTCTCATAGACCACAGTGTTATTGTTTCCTAGTGTCTGGGTTCTGAATATTTCTTCAATTTAAAGTTTCCTTTAATGTCACATGTATTTTCAGGCGCAACTTTCCACTTCATGATTTCAAAATAAGAACATAAGTTAGATGTTAAATCCATGTGAAATTCCTTAGAATAATAGTTCTTAGAACTCTTATTTGAAACCACTGTTTGTTTTCTCTGTCCAAAGAGTACTCATTAGTATTTATCTTTCCTGATGGGTAGCCAAACATGCCTCTAAAGTGCTCTGGAGGGAGTTGCCAACTTTGGGGCTGTGCATATATTCTTATTTTTCAGTATTTTGTCCTTGAGAGAAAGATTTCTTCTCTTGCACTCATTGGACATTCTCTTCACTTATCTCCTAGCACTCACAACAGACCCTCAACTTAGACTTATTTTTGAACTGTTTGAGGGTGGGGCACAGATAAACCACAGGTTGCCAAGTTTATGGTAACTTAAACTACATCTCAGGAACCAGATGACTGGGTTTCAGATCTGACCCCACTGCTGTAAAGCTGTGAAACTTCGGAAAGGCCCATTTATCTTATTGAAACTGGGGATAATATTAGGATCTACTTCATAGGATTATTTTGAGGATGACATGAGTAAACAGATGTGAAGTGCTTAGATCAGCACTTCATTTCATGACTCAGAAAGCCCTCCATGGTTTGTAGTGATTACACATTGGATTGAAGGACTCAAACTGTGGAAGGTCCTTTTAAAGTGCCACTCAGGGAAAGCACATTGCATGCCACATGGAGCTAATTGACCAAGTATTTTGGTATCCCCTGGCTACTTCCCCCAGGTTTCCCTTGAGAAGAGTCATCGATGATGACTACACACTTCACCCTAGCAGGTCTTGCAACTTCTGTCCTGAGAGTAGAGTTCTAGACTTCCCTGGCAGGCCTGGCTGTTCACTGATCTTCAGATGATTTCCACTTTGTGTCTGCTGGGGGCTCCTCTCTGCTGATTCATTAGCATGTATACAAATCAATGGAATTTGTAGTTTCGCTATAGGAAATTGTTATCAAGGATTAATTATTTTGTTTTGTGTTTTTATATGTAATAACAAATATTTTAGAATCTTATTTTAGCAGTCTAAAATAAAGAGTGTCCATGATTGGGGGCTTATTTACCTAAAGTCTCAAAAAAGTTTCCGTTTTAATGTCTGGATTCCTTAGGACATTGTTATGTTGAGGGTACTTAACATATATCTGAAAATAGCACCTCAAGTGTGTTGTTCAGTTCAGTATTTATTTGAATTTTTTTGATACAGCTTGTCATGATGTACTAAATAGCATTTTAAAAGAATAAGTTTGCTCCTTTTTGTGTTTCCCAATCCCTATCTTACTCTTTCCAACCCTTTTTGCCTTTCTTTGCTACTAGGATCAAACAGCATAAATCAGCTAACTGCAAGCATGGAAAATGGAGAAAATGAAGAAACAACTAAAATTCTTGCACCTTCACCAATAAAAAGGTCTGTCAGCTAACTGAAGAAACATGCTACTAAATGGTTTTCCTGTTGGCAAGGTTAAGAATCTTTTCACTTTCGGGCCTTCCCTGGTGGCGCAGCGGCTTAAAGCACTGCACTAAGAAGCTAAAGCCATTTCCGCATGAGTTCGATCCCTGCCTGCCCCGGAGGTGACCACATAGCGTGGCAGACCTCTCCTGACCTGCCCGCTGCTCCCCTCAGCAGTGTACTTAGTCGATCTGTCTGTTCTGCTCCCCGCTCTGTCTCTGGTGAAGCCTCTCACCCTCCGCATCTCTGGCCTGTACCCCAGTTCTGTATAAATAAATAATCTTTAAAAAAAAAAAAAGAATCTTTTCACTTTACTAGTTAAGTAGTACTTTGATTAAAATAGCCTGTGGGCTGAATAATATTTTAAAATGTCAAACATCAGGAACTGCCTCTGTGATGTGAAGGAAATGCTTCTGTTCACACAGCAAGATGAACTTGCAGATCATCTGTGGTCTCTGTGCTCTGCAGCAAAGTGAACACTCCACTCCATGGAATTTAAAAAATGGCATGATATAATGGACTAACTTTAATGTAATGTGTTCATTACAGTGACACACTGAACTATGATCATAGAACGAAAGTTTATAGCACTTAGAGGTGCAGGACTTCTGAAGTCAGTGATTTTGTATGTATGCAGCATTGCAGGGCCCTCTGCAGCAATTTTCCCAGCATCATTCCCCAGCAGAAGGCCCTTCCCCTCCTATACTACATGAATTGTGTCCCTGAAAGATAAGCCTTGTTTTCTGTTATGACACTATTTCAGCATCATTATTTCCAATATCTAATTGTATTCACAGAACAGAATTTTAGACAAGTGGCTTTCATTCACTTACTTATCTATAGAGAGGGCTCCACAGACATGCAGGAGGTATACAAGCAGTCAGAAATATGTGGTCTTGAAAGACTGCTTGGACCCTCTATTCCATCTTTTGTTAGTAAATAATGGTGTTTTCACTCAGCTGGATTGTGGCTACTCGAAGGGATAACTTTTTTAATTTTGTAATTTCTCAGTAGAATAATTTTAAGAAAGCAGCCTCTCGGGATTGCAAAGTTTTCCCCAGGATTTTGCCTGTATTTTCTTTGTTTAGGTCCAGTACTCTCCCTTTGCTAATGATCTTTTTGGAATGACATGTTCTTGACAGCTGAGCATCTATTTAAGTTTGCCATGATTTTGTTAGTCTCCCAGCTGTGGCTACATGTTGGCTTAATCTGTATGTACACGGCATGTTTCCAGTATGAAGAATACAGGAACAGCAATCCCCCATGAAAGTTAGATCACAGGCCTTTTTAGAATGTACAGAAGTCTTACAGTTCCCTTTGGGAATGCATTCTTGCTGACAGGATTGCTATCAGGAAACTGCTAAGCTTTTCCTGCCCAAGTTTCAGATGAGAAATAACTTAGGGAGTGAATACAATTAATATGCCATCCAGGATTTCATTATTCTTTAACTTTCACCTACTCTCTCTATTCCCCTTTCATTTCCCTTTTTTTTTTTTTTACTTTTTCCTTAGTTAATAGTATACACACCTTATATTGCTACAAATCAGCTACCATATATATTTTAAAGATTTACCTATTTATGCATTCAAGAACTGGGGTGGGATGTGTATGTGAGAGGACTCACCAGAGAGAGTGGGGAGTAGAACAGGAGAATCTACTGAAATACACTACTGAGGGGAGCAGCAAGCAATACAGGAGAGGTCTGCTGTGTCTAGTGGGTTAGTTCCTGTCAGGCTGGAGACAGAACTCCTGCTGCAATGGCTTGATAGTGCTGTGTTTTTAGCCTCTGCTACACCAAGGAGGCCCTAGCTCCTATATTTATTAACTATGGAATAGTATGCTAGTGTAAAATTTTCTTTACTTTTTTAAAATAATAACTTCATTTCAAAATGCCTTTGTTAGCTGCTATAAATATACCTACTGTGCCATATTTGGTTATTTATTAGAAAATTCCTCAAAAAGTCAGGATTAGAAATGGATTAGGAATTAACTAGCTGTTTCTTTTCCTGAGGCCTAGACTCTGGGAAATGAGCAGTGACACATCTCCCACTGGTGGCCGACGGGCCCTGATGAGGCCCTTCCACTGTTTCCTCATGTGTTTCTAAAACAATTTGTTGGTATTGAATAACAACTCAGTTATATTTACATTCTTAGGACAGAAAGATGATACCAGGTCAGGAAGTAGCATTTGAAAGTCATTCTAATTTGGAAGGATAAAGCATGGAGAAGCTGGTGGTGGAGGAAAGTCAACTTGGGTAGCCTGAAGCTGCCCAGAACTTACTGACCTCACAAATTCAGACTCAAGTCCAAAGCCAGGGGACTCTGACCTTTACTGGAAAGAGGGGGCCATGGTCACAAGCTTGGACATCCCAGTTTTTCTTCCTCATCAGGTTTCTTCTTTTCTTGATTCTACAGTTGCCCTTGCTGCCTATCCTCTTGAAAGCTTCTTAACAATTGATGACCTGGCTTCTGCCAGGTCAGTGAAATTAGAAAGAATGGGGAGGGGATGGAGAGCCAATAGTCATTGTTGAGACAGAAATTGCACATTCTTTTTGGAATGAGTCAATAAGTATAAAAAATAAGAAATATACATTTTAAAATAATTACTAGATAATTTTACTGAAGTAAATATATGATTTAACTTTAGTTTTTTCTGTTTTAATTAAAGCTTTAAGAAAACAAAGAATGAAAACAGTCCTGACACCCAAAGAAGCAAGTCTCATGCACCATGGGAAGAAAATGGCCCTCAGAGGTAAAAGGATCATTGTTATTATGAAGGAGACAAGTTGAGAAGGGAATTGTATTTGCATCCCATTAAATAATGGTGCCCACGTGGTGGGTGGCTGATCATGATCAGCCATGGACAAGGGATTCAAGTTGGTAAATTGCTGTGACCAAACCTTCCAAAGTAGAAGTCAACAGGATGTGTCTCAATGTGAAACTTTCTTTTGAGAGGACAGAAGGAAAACTAGCCTGGATTAAGAAACTGTCCTAAAGGGGAAGATGATGGCTTAGTGTAAGATAATGTGTTTCTGTAAACTCTAAAGGATATATTACATTTCATCGTTTTTATAAGACCTTTAGTTGAAAGCTACAGTTGGCTTACACTTATAGAGGACATTTTTTTCCTAAAAATATCCACATATTTAGTTCTTTCTGTTCAAAACTGCCAAGCCAATGAGAGGCCTACATTGTAACTCAGGGTGATGTAGTCATGGAGTCATAGTTATGACTACCCAGGAGTTCCAGTTTCAAGTCTTCCACTTCCTAGCTTCTTTACTTGTAGCACTAAATTAAATATTCTGTAGTTCCATTAAATGAGCCGAATAATTGTATCCCAGTACTTAAAGTTGATGAATATTAGTTGAGGCAATCAACTATGAACCTTTTAGGTTGGTCAACACCAGGTATGTGGCAGGTTTATCATAAATGCAAATTATTGTCATTGCCATCATTTGTATGTGTTCACTTCTCACCATTAAAGGCCAGGGAGACAAATGTGTTTCTTCAAAATAATGATTTTCATGATTTAGTTTACCAGATTTTTTTGTCAATGAATTTTGTCATTAAAGAGAACCATGTACCCACCATTCATTATTTCCCTGAAAGTGTGAAGTGTGCAGTTGTGCATGCTTCCTTGGCCTGGGCAGAGTGATTGCCCCCAGGCCCTCTGTGGGTATCACTGACCATGCCTCTCGCACTCCAGTGGACTCTACAACTCATCCAGTGACCAAACAAAGTCTCCCAAGTTCCCCAACGCGCGCCGCAGAAACCCCTCCTGTGGGAGTGACAATGACTCTCTTCAGCCAACTAGGAGAAGGTATGTGGACAGCCGCTCAGTTTTTAATTTTCAGCTGATGCTCTGAGTCCTAATTACATTTTCATCATAGGTGATTTTCATAATATAACTGCCGCCCCAAGGTAACAGAAAGAATACCCTTTTTTTGGAGGTAAATTAAGGTAGGAATCCTGAAGAATTTCTTTCAATAGTCAGTGTCAGAGAATAAGTTCACAAAGTATTAAAAGGAACTTGCTTTCTGTATTCTAAGACAGAAAAGTAAAATGCACATTCTGTATATAATATATATTAGCAATATGTAGTAGCAGTACCTTATATATCACATGTAGCTTATATTAAACTAGTGACATATTAATGTGTAAAAATATTAATTTTTTTCTACCTGAGATGACAAAATTGCATTTATAGATAAATCTTCTCAGCTGAGACTCCATGCTCAGCTCCCTATACTTATGTTATTGTATAAACTTTAGTAAAACTACTTTCAAAGCACAGAGAAAACTAATCCTGTTACATTGTACCCAGCAGGTCAGTTTGTGTGACTGATGCATTTAATTGTTTTTACTTGTAAATAATTTAATTTATGTAGAAAAATCTGAATCTAAAAGTTTTGAGCTCCTGCTACAAAGCAGCCTAGGCTGTGTGACAGTTCCAAAAGAGGAATACCTAGAATTAATTTCTACATGGTGGAGACACTGTGTTTTGCTTCTACTTTACAGTGTGTTTTACACGGTATTTTGTAAGTGACTTTAGTAGTTATTAGAATCATATTTTCAGCTAACCACCAAAATTCTCTTTCTATGCACTTGCAAAGCTGAAGCACTTTCTCTCTCTCTGCCCTGGTTTATTTTACTTAGTGACACATTGCTCTTTGATTCCTGTACTTCTACCAGTTTTCCCAGCTTTCTCAAACCACATGCAAACACAGTCGATTCCTTTCATGGATAAAAAGAGAAATATCTACTTCATCTTCACCTAGTAGAAATGAGAAGAGAAGTTAGATCATCACCAACATTGACTAAAAGAATCATGAGTTAATAGTTGACATTTGTTATTTTACATGTTTCAAGTATTGTGCACATTGCCTGTTCTGTATGACCTAATTTGATCCTTATAACAACCTCATGGAATTGACATTGGTGTCATTCACTCACTAGTCATTGCTAGCTGAGAGGGACAGTGCAGAGAAATGTACAAATGTGAGTAGAAATGAAGAACCAGGCCGAAATCTGGGTGTTCTATTACTACCCTTATTTGAAGGAATTCAAGAATAGAAGGGGGTATTACCCACAGATCCAGAAGTTGTTTTGCCCCTAAGCTGGCACTCTGAAACCTGTGCTTGTTGCTGACAAGACATCTCCACTGGAGAGTAAATGACACTTTTACCATGGGTGCTGCTACTCCTGAGCTAACGCTGTGCAAACTGTACTTCCTAGGAGTGTAAGAAAGAATGCAGTGGTGCTGCTGAGAGCAGAGTCTCTTCCCTTTCCTGCTGTTTTCAAATTGCACCGAGTGCCTCTTGATGTGAAACCAGACACAAAGGAATCCAAAAAAAATGTAATTCTCACACTTCCAGTCTTGTCAGTACAGCAGAGAGTATAGAAGCGTCAGGATGAGGTTGAACACCCACAGAAAATACCTGGCCCAGTATTAACATTTTTATAGATAAGAAAAAGAGGCTCAGGGAGATGACAGTGCTGTCTTTGGACACAGCTGGGATTTGGATCCAGGTCTTATTTGCTTAAGTCAGGGGAAAATAGTTTCTACCTTCTTACCTCCCAGGATTGTTCAACTTGGGCACTCTTCTAAACCAAAGCAACTCCTGAAAAATATTTTAAAGTGCATTTCTCTGTGTGTGTGTGTGTGTGTGTTGAGGGGTTGTGTCTATTGGTAATCACTATGTTAAGAATTATTCATTATTATTCATACATAAATTTTAATAGTTTTTCATCCTTAAGGATTAGTACAACTTATAAACATTTCCTAAATAAAATACACACATATGTATTTTAACTGATACTCGTTTTAAATATATTTGAAAATGAATTTACAAAGTTTTGCTAAAAAATATCAAAATGCATGCTTTCCCCAAATTAACAGCTTGCAGTAGTTTGTAATGTATGTGTTCCTGAATCCAAACATAATGACTTTTATGCTAAAATACATTTTTTGCAGGCTTCCTGTGAAATACAGAGAAGTAATTGTGGAGACTGAATACAGGAGCCTTTCACTAGTAATGTCTAGGGGGGAAAGGCTATTTCAGTTTATAGGGAAGAAAATCTTTTTGTCTGGGAAACTATTGAGCCAATTGTCTGGTTGTGTGTGTCACTTGAAAACTCTCTTATTGGGCATGCATCTCGTCGGGGATCACCCATTGACGTAGAAGACCAAAAGCTTCTTTTTTCCACTATGAAATGCCCTGTAAATGTCCCCATTCTTGACAGTCCTGTATTATCTTCTTACAAATTTACCTTACCCTTAAGCATAAAATACTATGTAGCTTTATTAGGTCACATTTAAAACTAAGATTCATCATCAGAATGGAAGAATCTCAAGGACTCAAATGTAATAAAGTCCACTGATTTCAGTGGACACTAGGACAATCTGTTTTGCAAAAGATGTAAAAATGTCCTATTTTGCCAACTGTCATTAGGTCGATATAGCTATCAAATTTTGGCTGAGTCTAAAACAACAGTCCTTAATTTTGAGGGCAGTAGGTCTGAGAGTGTGATATAATGTTAGGTCTGTATCTTGGCATGGGGGAACATACATAATTAAACATACATGACATTTTTATTTCATTTTTAAGACTTATGGAGACCCAAAAGTTTGCTTGTTTAGACATTCCTGTTCTAGAAAAACAAATCCATCAAATTGTTTTGATGTAATTGTACTCTAGCAGTACAATTTATTTTCACCCTTTACATCAAAAATGTCTATTGAGTACACCTTTCTGCTAGATACTGTGTTCAGCAGCAATAGACAGAGTCCTACCATTTGGGAGCTCATAATATGTTGGGAATGAAATATATAAATCATGCAAATACATGTGTAGTTATGATTTTTATATATGTTTGGGGGGTGTTAATAACTTGTTACGAAATCTAACATGCATACAGAAATGTAAGATGTCATAAATATAGAAGCTTGATAAACTTTTACAAATCAAACACCTTTGTAACCAAACTAAGTTTGGGGGAATTCTCTGAGGTTGGATGCTTGAGCTGGACTTGATATAAAAGCAGCCAAAGAGAAGGAAGATCATTCCAGGGAGAGCAGCTAGCGTAACTACTGGTAAGAGACCAGTAGTGTTCAAACATTAAAAGAAATGGATTAGAAGTGAACCTAGAGAAAAGATGGAGTCAGACCTCATGAGCCATCTGAGCCTTGTTCAGGATTTGGGCTGTCAGATTAGTAGATTGTAGAAAGGGAGGTGAGAGTAAGATAATGTTTGCATTGTATAAAGATGACCCTTATTTTTCTATGGGAAAAAAGCTGAAGGGCATAGTAGTGGACCAGTCTTGACCATCAGGAATGGGAACTTGGCCCAAGGGTGTGATGGATAGATAAGAGGAAATAAATGATGTTGAGACCCAGTTGGAGGCATATTATTGAGATAGTGAACATAGCTGACTCATGGAGAGAATGAAAAAAGGTAAAGAGCTTTAAAGAAAGCTGAAGAGATCAATAGACAAATGATCTGTTTGTTCGGGTCATACAACTCATCAGTATAGGGAAGTAGTCCACAAAAGATTGGTCTGGCTGACTGTAAACCTAAGAATTGAATACTAAACTCACCTTTGGGTGAGTGGAACTTAGCAGACATGTGCTTTGTTATTTATAGACCCTAACCCCAACTAGGTTACTGGCTTCCTGAGGTCATTTGATGTTATGTTTTTGAGTCTGTTACGTGTGACTTAAATGTTTGATGAGATGAAAAATGTATAGCAGACATGATTTAACTAGAGGGCAATTGTTTTGATGTGCTTTCCTTAACCAGTTACTAATTTCCTATTTTCCTTAATCTCTTCACTTATTTGTTTCCCATAGAAAAACCCATAACAGTGGTGAAGACTCAGATCCAAAGCAAAGGAGAAGGTAAAAGCAAGCAAAAGTAAAAAGATTATGGAAAGGGAGGCGAGATTAGCAAATCAGTGTAACTCAGAGTTGAGTGTGCTCAGAATTGGAGGAGGGTATTTTTTGGTGGCTGTTTTAAAGTATTGTAAAATACTGTTTTGGCTTCATATGCCAGTTTTGGCTTCAGCTTCTTCTCAGCCTTCCATTCTGTAACATCCTTAGCATTCTCTCTCTCGCAATCTCTCTCGCAATCTCTCTCTCTGGCAATCTCTCTAGCAGCTCGCAGTCTCTCTCTCTCTCTCTCACAATAACTCCCTCTCTTTCCTTCTCTCCCTCTTCCTCCCTCTTTCCTCTCCCTCCCTCCTCTCTCTCTCCTCTCTCTCCCTCTCCCCCCC
>NW_004567108.1:64025037-64040392 GCF_000260355.1 Condylura cristata | reverse complement strand
ACCAGGTTCCTTAAAGTCACCCAAAACTTGGTAGCTTAAAGCAACAACCACTATGTGTATCTTGTATTATTGTGCCTCTTTAACTTCTTTAGATTGTCTTTCTAGTCTCACATGAAGCTACAAATCAGAATGGTGATCAAGGCTCGAATATCCAAAGAGCCTTTCTCTCAATATCTGGAATCTTTACAGAATGGCTGGAGGCCTGGGGCTTGTCTCTCAGTGATCTCTCCTCATGGCCAACCCAGTGCATCTAGGGGAGAGGTGCAGGAGCTACCAGCTCTATTAAGGGCTAGTCCTGGAACTGGTAGTTTCCTTCTACCTCATTCTGTTGGTAGAATTAGCCACAAAAACACCGTGAATACCAGGGAAGAGAAAATAAGCACAGTCTCTAGTGTGAGTGTGTGTGTGTGTATGAGAGAGAGAGAGATTGAGAGAGAGAGGACTGTTAGCTCACCAAAGAAGATTATATAGCCTATAGCTTTGTCATGTTGGAATTCTGTTGGAAGGTCCCTTCTGGGAACATGATGACATTTTCCTTAGTCTTTTTTCACATTTCTGTAGACTGATTCAGAAGTGTGGGAGAGCAGTAATACAGCTACTTATATTTGGATTAGTAATTTTACTACAAAATTAATTCCAAAAGAACCAAGTAAACCTTTCTGAAATTTTTTATTTGTCATAAATGCAAGTTTTTTCCTCCTGCTCTTCACATTTTCTTTTCAGGTCACGCTCACGCTGTAATACAAGCAGTGGTAGTGAATCAGAAAACTCTAATCGAGAACACCGGAAAAAGAGAAACAGGTAATAGTAGAATACAATGTTAATTGGTACTGGGGAACCAGCAACTGCTATCAGGTTGAAACTGTGTCCTATGTAATTTTAAGCCTTATTTTTTTCATCTGTGTTTAAGAAGGAAATCTGTGTTTAAGGGTAATTTCTGGTAAACTCAATTTCTTTAACTGAGTATCTTACTTTTTAATAATGATTGAGCAGCTTTTACAATGAGATTTCATCCTATTAATGAAAAAACATGATCTATGTTTAGGTACAATGTGTAATGAATTTAACTAAGAATTGTAAGAAATTTGCCATTTGCAGAGGGATTTCTCCCTGAAGTATCTTTCAACATTACTATATTTTGCCCAACAGAAAGACAAAAGTGCCAACATTTTATCATTTCCATGGTTTTAGCCTTGTGTATTTATGTGCAAATATGTATTAATAGTCATGTGTGCAAATATGTATTAATAGTCATGTTGGGTACGTACAGTTAGATAGATAAATGCAGTTAGTTCGTATTTTCAAGACTCATTTTTTTTAAAGATTTATTTATTTATTTGTACAAAACTGGGGTACAGGCCAGAGATGCGGAGGGTGAGAGGCTTCACCAGAGACAGAGTGGGGAGCAGAACAGGCAGATCTACGAAGTACACTGCTGAGGGGAGCAGCGGGGCGGGTCAGGAGAGGTCTGCCACACCATGTGGTCACCTCTGGGGCTGGCGGAGATCTGAGATCGAACTCATGCGGAAGTGGCTTAAGCTTCTTTGTGCTGTGCTTTAACCCGCTGCACCAACAGGGAGGGCCCTCAAGACTCATTTTTAAGAGCATGTTAATAGCATCACTTGGCATGTAATTAGTACTAGAGATGGCTTAATGCATTAATCAGTCCTCCCTGGCTCTCAAATATTGGTATGAGGCCTGCCTTGTGGCCTAGGGATTATGTCTCAGCACTATCACCAGCAAGACCTGACTTCAATCCCCAACAGGGAGCTAAACTACATAGCACAGCAGACCTCTTCTGCTTTGCACTGCTCCCCTTAGTAGTATAATTCAGTAAACCTGCCTATTCTGCTCCTCACTCTGTTTCTGGTGAATCTTCTCACCACCACCCCCCGCACACACACACACACCTCTAGCCTAGACCCCAGTTCTTCTATGCAAAAGTAAGTAACATTTTAAAAAAATTATCTGAAACCAAGTATTTGCATGGTTAAGTAGCACTTGGTTGGGCGTGGAGAGGGATTTTGTTACTGGTTGTACCAATTTCTAACCCAAAGTTTCTCATCAGGAACAATCCTTCTCCTAGGATACTTGGCAGTATTTTAGGACACTTAGCAATATTTAAGGAGAGCGATTGCTCCTAGTCAGGGGCACTGCTAAACATTGTCACTGCACAGTGTTCCCACAACAAAGAAGTATCTAGATCAAAAAAATGCTGGGAAACATGTTGCCACCTGGTAGAAAACTCTGGCCTGGCCGCTGTGCTTTCCGAGAATCTTTGTTCTTGCCTGTAAAATGCAAAAGTTGGGTCAGATAATTTCCACGGTTTTTCTTTAGTGCCCAGAGCCCTGGTATTTGGCTCAAATTGAGTCAGAGTCCCTCTCTAACTGAGCAAAGCTTTTATATTAATTGTCCGGTGAGAATTGTTAGAATAGACCTTTTTTCTTAGAAAAATTTCTGTGTGGAGTCTTCTTAGGTGCTGAAATCACACCAGAGAGAGGGGAGCCCTCAGTATGTTGTGACCTTTTTCATACATATTTCAGTTTCTTCATCTTTAAAACCCAAGTATGGGAACATATGTCTTCAAGTACTTCTTGCTTTAAAATTGTATTTCTACACAATTAACACAAAGCAAAAGAAAAACACACTCCCCCACCCAATATTTATACTTATGGATCAAGCCTGTATATTAACAGAATCTATTTCTCTTCAGCCTAGTGCATTCTAAGTTATGATCACCAATGTTCATGTCTCATTTTCTCAGAAGGTGGTCATGTAAGAACAGTCTGTTTTGGGACCAAAAGTCTTCAGGCTGACATTAGCTGTGAAAAATGAAACACTAAAGACTGCCCAAAAAAATCATTAAATAACCCATTACTGATCCAGTTGAACTGCCTTCAATTTACCTTGTAGGTATTTTCTCCTTTAAGGACTTCTCTCCCTACACCAATAAATTTTTTGATTGACTTTTTTTTATACTAAACAGGAAGTGTATTTTAGAATGAGGGTGATTTCTGAATATTTAAACGCTAATGTACTTTGTAAGACTAGTAGTGAGAAATCACATTTGAAACACACATTGATGCAAAGGCTGTACAACTCATTTATTTTACCTGCATAAATATTGCCTGGAGTTACATAAGTAGCCTATGTATATGGTGCTGGTCTACATTCTAGACCCTGAACATAGTAAATAGAGAGCACAGGAAGAAACATGCCTTCCAGTTCAGTCCCTGCTGGGTAGCAGCAGGTGACAGCATGCAGGAAAAGAGGTGCCAGAACCTGGTTAATGCCTCTAGGTACCATATAACATCATGATGTTGCTGAGTCCTCCACCCTGTTATTACCTTTAAATTTTGCCAGAATCTACTCATTCCGCATTAAGGTGCATAGATCTGGATGTTTACACTATAGCCCTGCTAATAGTCCCAATATATCTTTAATCTGTGATAAAGAAGTTGTCTCTCTGTCTCTGACTTCCTACTTCTGCAAAAAATTGGTTTGGTTAGCAGGGGCTAAATCTCTTCAACTCATCTGTCTTTTTTTATTTTGGCAAAGAGTGTCAAGGCCAGCCAAACTCTCAGCATTTTCCTTTGTGCTTTTATTAAAGGACACTAGTAACTGGAGAAAGGGGCAGACCAAAGTTTGTACATGCTGATGTTCTGCTTCCTGCTGGAAAGTTCTCTACATTCAGCCCCAGGTACTTCAGCTCTCTCTCATTCAGGGTTGTTTCCTGACACTCCACTTTCTCAGGTTCCATGGGAAACTGTAGCCTGAGGCAGAGGAACAACTCTGGCCAGATTTGCTTTTAAAACGCTATTTTGAAGTCCAGGATGTGTGCAGTGTAGCCGTGGGCAGTCAGGTCTACTTTCTACAGAGTGCCTGGTCTTTGGGTTATTTCTTTTGCTATTCCTTACTGTGTTTCTTTTTTGCTTTTAGTTTACCAAAAATATTTTTTATTGGAGTAACATGCATTGTAAACTGTGCATTTTAAGTGCTTATCAGTGCACATCAGTATAAATCGATGTCTGTGCACACTCTTTGTCAGGTTCACCTCAAAGTCCAATGGCATCCTTCACCAGGCAGTTGAACCTTTGGCCCCCTTACTAGTCCCTTTATCTCTTCCTTTCTGATAACCACTAATTTGGTTTTGTCTAAAAGTCTGAAAGTTTATTTTTGTTTTATTTAGTTCATTTGTTTTATGTCTTTGTGTATCTCATATGAGTACACATCGTTTGGTATTTGTCTTCCTCCATTTGGCTTACTTGACTTGGTATTATTACCTCAAGCTCCATCCATCTTGCTACAAATGGCAAGACATTTTTTTCTTTCTTTGGATAGCTAAGTAGTATTTTATGACATATATGTATCACATCTTTATCTAGTGGCCTATTGATAGATGTTGTTTCTATCTCTTGGGTATTGTAAAAAATGCTCCAGTAAACATGGCGGTGCGCATATATATATATATATATATATATATATATATATATACACTCATCATATATATATGTATATGTGTATATATATATGTATATGTATATATATATTTAAAATTAGTCTTTTTATTCTTTCAGAAGTTATACATAAGTGGGAAAACTAGATTGTATGCAATTTCTATTTTTCATTTTAAAGAAACCTCTATACTGTTTGTAGCAACTACACCAGCAGTGTATGAGCATTACTTTTCTCCACACCCATACCAACATTCTTTGTTTTTTTATCTTTTATGTAATAGCTGTCCTGACAGGTGTAAGGTGATATCTCTTTGTTGCAAAGCTAATTTTTTAAAATTTCCTTTTTATTTTTAACATAGGAAGTCTTACTGTTAGGTTTTAGGCTACTCTGGAAGTAATTGTTTATTCATAGTTTACTCATCAGAATTTAAGCTCATTTGGTGTGCCAATGGATATTAAACACCTCTCATTTTATTTGAAAAGAAACACAATTTTTAAAACACTGCTCATAATTCAATTCCATCCACAGTAAAAGCTATGGCAGTTAGCAACTACTGAAAAAAAAATCATTACTAATACCCAATCTGGAATGCTGCTATTGAAAATATGGGTTCCTGTTTGTTTAGTTTTGATTTTTAGAAAAATAGTGACCCCACATTTTGGGATCTAGAGCTAGCTAATGAGGCCAGATGTGTGAGATTCTTTTTGTTAGCTGGGTGTTAGATGTAAGATTCACTGATAAGAGTTTCTTACAACATTTTTGTCTGGGGGGATTCTTTATATTTTTCCTTACCCCTTTTATGTGAGTATCCTTATAACTGGAATGGGAATCCTATACATTTCTAGGTTTTTAAATTCGACAAGATAGCTTACTAGTCCCTTTTTGTAAAGCTGGAAAATGGAGCATAGCTTCTTGTTATAACATCTAACATGACAGAAAGCCCCATTTTCCCCTTATCGCTCTACTTAGATCCTCATCTTTATCTATAGTCCCTTGCCTCCCTTCTTACACTTTATATCTCATTTTTGCTCATACATTTTCTCTCTCTCTCTCTCTTTTTTCCTTAGTTTCTTACCCACTTTTCTCCCTGTTACATAGAATTTCTGAATTCTATTTCTGACAGCCAATCATGTGTCCCAAAAATCCTCAAAGAAAGTAACTTGGAGACTTGGTTCTGCCATGTACTGGCATTTGGCCTTGGGCAACACAGTTAATTAATTTAAATCTTAGTTTTCTCATCTTTAAAGTAGATGTAAAATACACGATCTACTTATTTGAATGATTTACTATAAAGATCAAATGAAATGACCTGTAAGAGAGGAGAACACTTTGGGATGGCTAGCTTTGGATTAACGACCTCTTTACCTGACCAGTCTCTATTCCACCGCCTCCCTAGCCTTTGCCACTTTTATCTTAGTCTTTCTTCCTTTCTTACATTTTCCTGAGATTTACAAATGTGTACTTTTATAACAAGTTGAATTTTATTCTTATCCTCTAATTTGTGGGTAGATTATGGGGGTCTCATAACCTCATGAAATTATATGCAAAATTGTGTGTGTTTCCAAGTATTTAATTTTCTGGTGATTGAGTCTGTAACTTTTTTATCATATATTTTAGGGGTGTCTATATGACTCCAATAAAGTTATGAAGTATTCTTTATAGTGTGAGTGGTTACAAGTTGGTATCAGGAAGTTAATTGATATTTCAATTCACTGGGTTGATTAAAAATTAAGGTACTTAAAATTTCTTCAGAAATTACTTACTTTGCTATATCATTTTGTGAACCAGTCATCTCAACTAAATTCATCAGAATCAAGTATCTACACAGCAACATATATTTAATGAGGCATATTAGTACAAGCAGTGTATAAATATGTATGTTTGTGCACAAAATTTATTAGATATATGTAAATGCATGTTTATATATATTCTCTATATAACTGACTTCAATGCATATTCTCAGATATACATCTATACATTATGACATTATATGTAAACATAATGTATGTGCTCTATTAAGTTATATTATTTTTTACTAGTTAGAATTTTGAGTCTTACACCTGAGATCCCAGGCTAACCAGCTCCTCCTTACAGGTTTGGGCCCATGTTCCACACTCTGAGCTTGTTTAGGATGTTTCCTAGGTCTTCCATCAACAGAATGAAACCTTTTACAAATAATTTTCCCTTAAAGTACCTTGAGTTTAATAAAATGTCCTTCACATTAAAGGAAAATGGGCTACAAAATATTTTTGTGGTATTGATGAAAACTAACAGTTCTTTGAACACTCACTGGGGAGAGTTTGTGGATTGCTCAGTCATTAACTTTAATATGCTGCTAGGCTTCCAGATTTCAAAGTAACAGATTGAGGAGGCATGGAGAAAAGAATAGTGTTTTTTATATAAGCATAAAGTAGCATTAACTCTGGAACCTGGTGAGGGTTCAAGAAGCTTGGGATGAGAGCAGGACAAAGTCAGTCAGTAATCAATAAGGGAGCGTTTGGATCTTTCCCTTATTGTATTCTGTTACATTTGCATTGTAAACATGGGTTGTACACAGAAGACTGTGTATGTATGTGTGTGTGTATCCAGGCTCAGTGGAGCATAGAACAAAGAACTCGGCTTGCATTATGAATTTGATCCTGCTTTGAAGAGCTGTGAATCTGGAGTTTACCCTCTGAACCAATTTTTTTCATGTATAATGTGGAATGATAACGCTGACTACTCACAAGAGGCTCGTGCAGATCCAAGTGATATGGATACACTTTGAGTAGTAGAAAGTGCCCCAAATTGGCAGATACTAGTAGATGAGTAAGAGCCTCGGGGCTGCTCTGTGTCAGTGGAGTCCTCGTGGTAGCTGTTCCTGGGCCCTGATCCCTGGAATAGGACATCAATGTTTATAATCTGTTCAGTAATATATGTTGTTCAAGTTTCTTCTTGCCTCCTAGATATCTTCTGTAATCTGTATGTGAATAATGTAATATGATGATTTTAAATGTGTGCCATAAGATTTTTTATATCATTTTTCTAAAAAACGAAACTGTCTTCTGTGACCTTGTATCATGCAGGGACCATACAGCTGAATAGGATGAATCTAGAAATCATGATTTGAGTAAGGTTTTGTTGTCAGAGTGGTTAAAAAGGAGAAAATAACACTACTGTCCTTGTGCCTAAGGGAAAAATTGTGTTTAGGATGATAGCAAATTTAAAACTGTGAGCATATATTCCCTGTGGCCTGAAAAGAGGTTACAGCTGCCTTACCAGAATCTGCTGCTGTCCTGCCCCTGATTTGGGGACGGGATGTAAACAAGACACAAATTGTAGGTAAGGGAATGGCAGTTCATACAAAGCCATGGAAATAGATAGTGTTCACCAGACCACAGATGGAAAGGTTTCTGATTTCTAATTTAATAGGACCTATCAAGACTTAGATATCTGATAGGGATGATTTAGAGCTTCCAGAGCATAATCGAAGTTGACAGAGTTACTGTGGAAGTAAAAGGCTGTAGCAGCAAACGAATACTGTCAGATTATTAAAAAGGCAAAAAGTAGGCTAAAAAATTAGGAAAACAGAAGAGTTTGAGAGGGAAATTGCACCAAAGATAGCCCACACTAGTTGGAAGAACATGGGAATAAGTGGAAGAGACAGAAACATCTTTAAGAGCAAATAAGAATAAGTTGATGATGGAAGAAGGTGGAAAAAGCAAATGAATTTTTTGCTTGCTGGTCTTCAGGGAATATGTTGACAGATGCCTGGAACCAACATAAATTTCCCTAGGGAAGAAAATCTGCTGAAAAAAAAATTGAAGATTGGTTTATAGCAGGTTATCTAAAATGAGCACAGCTGATGAAAAATACGAGTTCACACTCAGTTGGGACCTGCAGATTTAATATTAGCAATGGAGCAGCCACATGAAGCAATCATCTGGAAAGTTATGCTCTATGTGAAGAGTAGAGGTTTGTTTCAACACGTTCGCCTGACTTGGAAATAAAACACAAATAGAGAAATATGAGTTTTGCTAGAAAGGATCTTTGCAATAATTCAGTAGATGAAGAAAAGACCTGTACAAAGATAATAAGCCATTTGCCTGTGGGTTTGTGAGACAGATAATAGCAGTTGGCAGAATTTGGGAGCAACGTGTATTGCTCATGCCACCTTGGAACTTCATTGGCATTTGCTTAGTAGAATTTCTTAGTTTCAGAATTAAGCATGGTCTTTATCTCAGTGAATGAGAAGTGAATTAAGAACTGGAAGGGCCCTAATAGGAACAAAAATGTCCCAGTAAGGTAGAGGGCAAAGTAAAACCCATGGGGACTTATAAGAGAAATCATTTGGTAATATGAAGTTTTGCAGAAGATGCAAAATTATGATTGGGAAGATACGAAAAAAAGAGACTTGTAATAGTCATTATCATCATTATTGCTATCAAACAATTATGTGACATTTCATCTTCAAACTTCTTTGTAGACTTTAATTAAGCGTCAAATGCAGTTTAAAAAAACTAAATTGGGTAGTCTGGAAAAGTAAGATGCTGAAATTTGGAGACATGAAGGAAATATATTAGATCTCTACTACTCTGAAATATTGTCAGAGTATGTTCTGTTCTAAAGCAGCCCTCTTCTTTCCACAAGAATAATTTAAAAAACTCTTGTTATGGTAAGGTTTCCTACTCCCATTGTTAACTTTCTATAGCTAGAGATAACAACTTAGATAAAATCTGATAAATGTTTAATTAATGCATTAATGATACGGGAAAGAAACATTTAGTATTTTTAAATTTTTATTTATTTATTTATTTGTGCATACAGAACTGGGGTATAGGCCAGAGGCTCAGGGGTGGCAAGAGGCTTCACCAGAGACAGAGTGGGGAGCAGAACAGGCAGATTGACGAAGTACACTGCAGCGGGCAGGTCAGGAGAGGTTTGCCATGCCATGTGGTCACCTCTGGGGCAGGCGGGAATCGAACTCATGCGGAAGTAGCTTTAGATTCTCAGTGCTGTGCTTTAACCCGCTGCACCACCAGGGAGGGCCACATTTAGTATTTTTTAATGTCACTTTTAAAATTAACATTTACAAATGATACACCCCCTTGAGACTTTCATAACTGTAATGTTACAGTTACATTTTGACCTTCGGAAGGGTACTCTCTTTATACAAAGATTACAGTAGTTTTCTTCTTCATAGTATAAATCCCGTCATCAAAATTAAAATATAGCAGGAAACAGTATTCCATAATGTTAAATGAGACTTCAAGCAGAATCATTAGGAGACATCATTTTCATTTAAACATTTCTTTATTCACTTACACATAAACAAAATAGTTAAGTCATCTCTTGAAGACTGAGGGTTACTATCTTCTTACTTTTGTAATTAGGATTTTTTCCTTTCCATGTGGCACTTGTGTTTTCTGAACAGTTCAGCCATGAAAGAAATGACACTTTTGTTCTTGTAATGAGGCATCATTAACCAGAGGCCTTTTGTAAGGCTGTAATTTCAAACTTCATTACAGACTAAGGCAGCCACACCACTGATTACTCAGGAAAATAGATGTCTGTTGTGACTCTCCAATGAGCCTTACATTTTTAATGCACCTTGTTAGAATATTTATAAGCAGTGTCACCAGCAGAGGGCATCTGCCTTTGAAATATGGGTCACAGGGCTAGGAATTGAGTTTCATTGTCCTTGCTATAGACTTTTTGATTAGAAAAACAAAAATTAAAGGTACATGTCATAGTTTGAAATTCTTTCTGATTAAGTCAATATTTACTGGCGAGGTACAGGAAATATGTGTGCCTGTAACTAGGAATTTTAATTTTTTGCTATTAGAGTAGAATCTTAATCTCAAAGGTACCCAGAAAAATTCCACAGCAAAAGAGAATGCACCTTCACACATTGTACTTCCTTTCAATATCTGTCTTCTGGGAAATGTGTATGTTTGTCTAAGTCAGTCCTCATCTTTATTAGTAGATTTGCCTTCTCAAATAATATTTTATTTTCAAATTTTTATCCAAAATATTTATTTTATGGATTCATCCTACACGTAATCTTGTTAGTGTATACAATGATGTCTAAATGTTCAGTCTTACATTGTTAATAAACTAGAAAAACTCAAATGTTAAAGTAGATAGCTATGCAATATATTTCTATTAAATTGGTTCAAAATAACTAATTATATTATTTTTTTATTTGCTGTGTGACATTAATTTCAGTTTTTATATTTTTACTGAAATAACATTGCTATACAAAACCATTTATGATTCACATATATAGGTTCACTCCTCTTCAGATGTATGTTACCACACCACACCGCCTGCCAAGGCACCCAAGGTCCTTCACCATAGTCCACTAGACTCCTCCACACTTTGCTCCCGGCCTCTCACCTTCCTGTCTGGTAGCCTCAGTTCTTCACTTAGATTTTTAGGGTTTGTTTTGGTTTAGTTTTCTTAAAAATATTTAAAGGTGTTGACTTCCTGGAGAATAAAAAATTGTAAAATTCAGACCTAACCATGAACTTTACAGTGCTTTACTTCAGAATAGAAATTAGTCTAAATGACTCCAGAGCTAAGAGTTAGGGTCTAATAACTACCCCTGACCAAGGTGAAGCATGTCTTCTAAGAAGAGAAAATAACTCCTGGCCACTCCAACACTGACCATCAACTGTATCTACCTACCTCTGAATCTCCCTCAGTCTAGAGTGTGTCCTGAAATGCTCTCCTCTAGCAAATCTGGAGGTTACTGCTGTCAAATGAAACCATGCCTAAGTGTCAGATCTCTTCAAATACATGCAAGTAACAACACAGACCAATGTTATCTCAGTTAAAAGAAAAAGAAAAAGCTTGTATGTGTGGATATGCACACATACACACGCACACGTACACATGCACATCAAATTTCATGGAAGTGTTTGTTTCAAAAAATTAAAAGAGTTTATGACCTCAAGTAACATACCTGCTTTCTTTTTTTTTTTTTTTAAAGATTTATTTATTTGTTCATACAGAACTGGGGTACGGCCAGAGGCTCAGGGGTGGTGAGAGGCTTCACCAGAGACAGAGTGGGGAGCAGAACAGGCAGATCGAGGAAGTACACTGCTGAGGAGAGCAGCGGGCGGGTCAGGAGAGGTCTGCCACGCCATGTGGTCACCTCCAGGGCAGGCAGGGATCGAACTCATGCAGAAATGGCTTGAGCTTCTTAGTGCTATGCTTTAACCCACTGCACCACCAGGGAGGGCCATAACATACCTTCTTATATATTACTTCATATATTTCCAACATTAAGATCCATAGCAATATATGTTAAGTTTTAATTTTCTCTGTACTTGCCATGCAAGAGATAACTATATTTTCAAATCAATGAAAAACACAATGTATTTTGTTAATTTTCAAATAGTAAACTACCCTAAATGAAACTTTAATAAAGAAACACATGCATCTCAGTGACTTCAAGAGTGTTACAGATCATGTTAGTTAACACAACTCTCCTTCAATTTGAAAGATTTAGATAGTTTCTCCCTATTTTTAACTTGGATTCACTTTATATTTTCTCTGATTAAATTATGTATGAAACAAATTGGCCTCTGTGTACTTATTTGCATTAATAAGCAAATCCATCTTTTAAAAGCAAAATTAGGATGACTAAAAAAAAGCACTGTCACTATGGATGCTAACCTTATATGAATTTTTCTTTTCAGAATCAGGCAAGAGAATGATATGGTTGACTCGGCACCTCAGTGGGAAGCTGTATTGAGGAGACAAAAGGAAAAAAATCAGGCAGACCCCAACAACAGACGATCCAGACACAGATCTCGCTCGTATGTTAACTCCTTTTCTAGAGGGATTGGAAAACATTGAGCCTTTGAAATTGTTGATGTATTGGCCATCTCTTTGAGGTCCAAATGGTATTAATTCAACCATGATTTCCCATTGTTTGCCATATTCACTGCCTAGCTTTTGTGACATTCATTCATGTATTAGTAGCTATAAAAGTTGAAGTACAAAAAATGTCATTTTTTTTTATTTATTTATTTATTTATTTATTTATTTTATTTTTTTTTATTTTTCCCAGTTATTTTCACATTTTTTTCAAAAAATGTCATTTTAAAAAACCAAGGTAATCAAAACCATATTTTATTTTGTTTTGAAACCAAAGCATATTATTCAGCCAAAAAAAAAAAAAAAGGGAATAGTTGCCTTTGTCTGGAATTTGACTGTTGATGAAGTTCCTGCTAGTTCTTTCTATTCCGTGCTGTAGATTTCTCTGATGTCTTGTTCCAGGTTGAGTCAGGTGTGAGTATTTTCCCATCAAATTACTGTTTGTGAGCTGTAGCCAGTAAGTGATTCATTACACCTTGATGTTGGGATTTGCCTACTTCTGTTGCTAAGAATACCTTGTGTATGCAAAATTACCCCTCTGATGATTTTTTTTTAACTGATGCCATTTATATGAATTTTTGAAAATGTTTGCATCATATTGATTTGGAATCCCCATCCCTATTTTACTTCCCAAGTGATCTGGAACCTTCCTTTTGCGATCCTAGGTCATTAGGTATCCAGCATTAACTTACTCCTAGAAGGAGGATTAATATCTCAAATAAGACAATAAAAGGATACCAGGATGAGGATTCAGAGAAAAACTGTGTAGGCAGATGGGGATTTCTCAGAGAGCCAAATAAGTTTAAGGGAGATCTGCAGATGTCAACAGATGGTACAACCCTGAACTCTGTGAGACTCTAAGGGACTCTTCTCAATCATAGTTTCTTCCCAATTAGCAGTTAACTCCAGGTGCGATTTTATTTTTATCAGTAGTATATCATTATAAGTGATGTACCACTTATATTTCTTTTATAATAATAAATTATAAATAATCTCTAGAGGTTTTACTCATTATTCTGTATTTTTTTTGTTGTTGTTCTCAACTCAATTAAAATGTTAAGCTTAAAGCATTAATTGGTAATTTTCCTTTGTCTTGGTTACCACCAATCCCAATTCCATTAAAACTGAGAAGTCTAGATGTGGAAGAATCAAGACCTCATTGAAGACAGTTTAACCAAATGGCACAGACCCAAAATCAAGTCCCAGTCTAGTCGTGGGTGAATCTCTTACCACCATGCTTACACCTCTCCTTACACATGCAGGCTCTTTTTTGGTGAGGGATTGTTGTATACAAGATTTGATGATTTGCATTACACTTAAAGAGCATTTTCCTAATAATTTCAAAAGCATTCTAAGTTTATTAACATCAAATATTAAAATTTTATTACTAAAAGGTAAATTACATAAAAATTGTATATAAATTTTATACAAAAAAGTAGTGAAACCTTGCAGCAGGTGATATCAATATTAATTAAAATGGAATAAATTAATACATAAAATAATCTAAAGTTGGGTATGACAGTCATTACAGTTCAAATATAGAACAACTATTTGTGACTGGATTTGAAATTTAATAATAAACAGTTGAACTCAGATTCATTTAACAATCTAAGGAGGAGTAACTTGTTTTAGGTTAGGTGAAATTTACATACAGTAAAATGCTATCGTATAAGTGTACTAGTCAAAGAGTTTTGACAAATACATCCCTACCATGATATAGAATAGAAAGACCTCCTTTGTGTCTTTTTCAATCAATATCCATGCCCTACCGGCATTTACTGTTCTGATTTCCATCCTCATAGTTCAGTTTATTAGATTAGTCTTATTGAACATCAAATAAAAGTAATTATATAATAAATGGTGTTTTAAAATATTACTTCTCTCAATATAACTTTTAAAAAATTAATTCACTGGGCCTTCCCTGGAGGCACAACGAGTTAACCTGCAGCACAAGTTGGATCCCTGGCCAAGGAGCTGACCCAGATGGTATGGCAAACCTCTCCTTACTCCCTCAGCAGTGTACTTAAGTGGATCTTCCTGTTTTGCTCCTCACTCTGTCTCTGGTGAATCCTCTCACCCCCTGCATCTCTGACTGGTAAACCAGTTCTTATATGCATAAGTAAATGAATATTTAAAAAACAATAATTCACAATGTATGTATAAATAATTACTTAAAAATTTTAATATTAGTCCACTATATGATTATATCACAATCTGCTTATCATTTTCCTCTTAATAGACATTGGATTACTTTCACTTTTTATTATTGTGTTAGAGGCCATGTAATCATTCTATACATGGATATCTGTAGAGTATTTCATCTTGCTTAAATACTGAGTTGTGCAATTGTTGGGTTAGAGGATAGTTACATATTTAATTTTGTAAAAAGTCCCAAAGATATTTCCAAGGTCATATCATCTTATTCCTCTACTAGCAATGTATGAGAGTTCCAGTTCCAACTACTATTCTTGCCCATACTTAGTCGCTCATTAATTTTTTAATAATATAATAGTTTGTTTTTACATCATTTTGCACATTTTTCCATCTCAGTTGCTATCCCTGTGGCTTTCCATCAACAAATCACCTATATGCCATCACCACAGTCCAGTTCATTTCCCTCCCCCGACTGTTTTTGATCCCATTCCGCACTCCACCCCCATAAAATATCTCTACTATATAGCTGTTCATTATTATTATTATTTTCTCCCCTGGTCCATTATACTCCTACTATGAGTGAAATCATCTGGTATTTTTCCTTTTCTTTGTGGCTTATTTCACTAAGCATGATCTTTTCCAGCTCCATCCATGTTGCTGCAAAAGGCATGTTTTTATTGTTGTTGTTTGTTTGTTTGTTTTTGGAGTAATGTTCCATTGTGCTCATTGTGCATATGTACCACATCTTTTTTTTTTTTTCTTGTGCATACAGAACTGGGGTACAGGTGAGAGGCTTCACCAGAGACAGAGTGGGGAACAGAACAGGCAGATCTACGAAGTACACTGCTGAGGGGAGCAGCGGGCAGGTCAGGAGAGG
>NW_004567108.1:64010254-64024697 GCF_000260355.1 Condylura cristata | reverse complement strand
GCCAACATTTGTTGTTGCTAGTTGTTTGAAGATGTGCCATTCTCACTGGGGTGAGGTGGTATCTCACTGTGGATTTCATTTGCATCTCCCTTACTACATACAAATGATGTTGAACATTTTTTCGTATGCTTGTTGGCCATTTGCATTTCCTCTCTGGAGAAGTGTCTTTTTAGCTCTTCAGCCCATTTTTTGATAGGGTTGTTTACTTTATTCTTGTTGAGTTTCATCAGTTCTCTGTATATTTTTGTAATCAATCCTTTATCACTTGTTTTGTGTGAGAAAATATTTTCCCACTCAGTGGGATATCTATTTGTTTTTTGTAATGTCTCTTTTGCTGTACAGAAACACTTTAATTTGATATAGTCCCATCTATTTATCCTTGCCTTCACCATCATTACATTGGGTGCTCTATCTTTAAAGATGTCACTGAAGTGTATGTTGTGTGTAGTGTTTGGCCCATCTTTGCTTCTAGGTATTTTATGGTTTCCGTTCTCATGTCTAGGTCTTTAATCCACTTCAAATTGATTTTTGTGTATGGTGTGAGGTAGTAATCTAGTTTCATTTTTTTTCTATGTAGCTTTCCAGTTTTCCCAGCACCATTTGTTGAACAAACTTTCTTTGTTCCATTGTATCTTCTTTGCTCCTTTGTCAAAGATTAGCTGTTGCAGTACCATGCAGTTTTGATTACTATAGCTTGGTAGTATAGCTTGAACTTTGGGACTGTGGTGCCTCTGTTCTCTTTCTTCTTAGTCATGAGAGTTTTGGTGATTTAAGACCTTTTGTTTTTCCATATGAATCTCATTCTTCTATTTCTTTGAAGAATGTCATTGAGACTTTTATTGGGATGGCATTAAATCTGTATATTGCTTTTGGTAGGATGGCCATTTTGATGATGCTAATTCTCCTGATCCATGAGCAGGGGATGTCTTTCCATTTCATGGTGTCTTCTTGTATTTCTTTTTTAACAGTGTTTTGTAATTTTCTTTGTATAGGTCTTTTACCTTTTTTGTTAGGTTGATTCCCAGGTATTTGATTCTTTTTGTTTTGAAAAGGGGATGTCTTTTTTTATTTCTGCTTCTTCTGATTGATTATGTATAGGAAGGCCTCTGACTTTTTGTGAATTGATTTTATATACTACTACCTTGCTAACCTGGTTGATGGTTTTGATTAGTTTCTCTGTGGAGTTTTTAGGGTTTTCCATGTAAATTAGCATATCTTCTACAAGAAAGGACAGCTCTACTTCTCCTTTCCCTATTTGGATTTCTTGTATATCTTTTTCTTGTCATACTGCTCCTGCTAGATCTTCCAATGCTGTGTTGAAGAGCAGTGGCAATAGTGGATACCCTTATCTTTTTCCTGATCTTAAAGGAAAGGCTTTCAGCTTTTCTCTATTGAGGATAATACTGGCTGTGGGTTTGTTATATGGCTTTTATCATGTTGAGGTATGTTCCTTCTATTTTGAGGATTTTGAGGGCCTTAAACATAAATTGGTGTTGAACTTTGTTGAATGCTTTCTCTGCGTCTATTGATATGATTATGTGGTTTTCATTTTTCTTTCGCTTGATGTGATGGATTACATTAATTGATTTTCTGATATTGAACCATGCTTGTGTTCTTTGGATAAAGCCTACTTGGTTGTGGTGTATTATTCTTTTAATGCATTGTTGGATTCTGTTGGCTAAGATTTTGTTGAGGATTTTTGCATCAGTGTTCATTTGGGAGATTGGTCTGAAGTTTTCCCTTTTTGTGTGTTTTCTTTGTTAGGCTTTGGTATTAGTGTTGGCTTCGTAGAAAGTATTTGCTCATTTTCCTTCTTTTTTGATTTTTTGGGTGAGTCTGTAGAATAGGCACTAGTTCATTTCTGAATGTTTGGTAAAATTCATTTGTAAATCTACCTGGTCCTGGGCTTTTATTTTGGGGGAGGGTTTTGATTACTTCTTCAATTTCCTTGCTTGTAATTGGTCTGTTGTTCTGTTTCTTCTTTACCTAGCTTCGAGTGTTTGTAGAGTTGTAGAAATTTGTCTATTTCTGCTAAATTGTCAAACTTGATTGCATATAGTTGCTCATAGTATTCTCTGATTATTCTTTTTATTTCTGCCTGATTTGTTGTGATTTCTCCTCTTTTGTTTATGATTCTTTTACTTGTACTTTGTCTTGTGTTTTCTTTGTGAGCCTGGCTAGTGGCCTGTCTATCTTGTTTATTTTTTCAAAGATCCAACTTTTGGTTTAATTGATTTTTTGGACTGTTTTCCTAACTTCCATTTCATTTATTTCTGATTTGACTTTTATTATTTCTTGTCTTCTGCTGGCTTTTGGGTTATTTTGTTGTCCTTTTTCCAGCTCTTTAAGGTGGGACATTAGGTGGTTTCTTTGAGTTATTTCTTGTTTCTTTATGTGAGCTTGTATTGCCATACATTTTCTTCTTATAACTGCTTTTAATGTGTCCCATACGTTTTGGAGACTTGTGTCGTCATTGTCATTCTTCTCCAAGTAATTTTCTAATTTCTTCTTTGATCTCCTCATTGATCCAGTTGTCCTCCATTTGAGAGGGTTTCAGTTTCCACATGGTAGTTGGGTTTCTTGCTTTCTACACATGGTTTATTGCTAGTTTGATTCCTTCATGGTCAAAGAAAATAGTTGGTATGATTTCAATCTTAGTGTATCTATTGATATTTATCTTGTGACCCAGTATATGGTCAGTTATAGAGAATGATCCATGTGGATTTGAAAAAATGTGTACTTAGATTTTTGGGGGTGTGGTATTCTATAGATGTCTGTTAGACCCATGTTGTCCAGGTTCTTGTTCAGAGCTTCAGTGTCTTTTCTTATTTTTGTCTTGTTGATCTATCCATTGTTGAGAGTGGTGTGTTGAAATCTCCTTCTATGTATGTATTTTCTCTGATACGCATTTTCATAGATGACAGTAGTTTCCTGATGTATTTTGTTGCTCTTTCATTTGGTGCATATATGTTGATGATTGTTATGTCTTCTTATTTTATTGTCCCCTTAATCATAATGTAGTGGTCTTCTGTATCTCTTTTAACCTTTTTTAGTTTGAAGTCTATTTGATCTGATATAAGTATAGCAGTTCCTGCCTTTTTTGGTCCATTTGCTTGTAGGATTGTTTTATTTTCAATCTGCTTTTATCATTTGTAGTTAAATGTGTTTCCTTTAGACAGCAGAACATTGGGTTCTGTTTTTTTTTTTAATTCATCCTGCAACTGTGTGTCTTTAAGCCATTTACATTTAGAGATAATATTGATATACTGGCACCTACATTTCCCTCTTTTTTTTTGGTCCTTTTTTATTTTTACTCCTTGTTTTGAACTGCTTTTGTTCAGTCTTCTGTTGGATTTGGTTTGACGGCTTCTTAGAGTGTTTTGTGGAGTGGGGGTTTAGTCAAAATTTTATAGTTTGTTTGTCTGAAAATGTCCTTATTCTTTCTTTGTAAAGGAAGGAGAGCTTCGCAGGATAGAGTATTCTTGGTTTGCATTTGATGTTTTGTAGTTTGTTGAATATGTCCCTCCACTCTCTTCTTGCCCATAGTGTTTCTTCAGAGAAATATGATATCAGCCTGATTGGTATTTCTCCTATTGTCATGTTAGTTTGGTGTTCTTTCTACTTCTTGGATGTTTACTTTCATCTCTTTCTTCATATTAGGGAAGTTCTCTTCTATTATCTCTAGGAATATTTTCTTGATTCCTTGGCCTTCCTCTTCACCTTCTGGGATACCTATAATTCTGATATTTCCTTTCCTCATGGTTTCAGATAGCTCTTGAAGTATTTCTTCATTCCTTTTTAAATTCCTCTTCTCTTTTTCTGTTTTAGTTCTCTTTATTTTTGTGTCTTCAAGGATTCTGATTCATACTTCCATTTCATCTATTCTGTTTTCACTACTTTTCCCAGCATTCTTTATCTCCTCTAGTGGCCTTTTCATCCCCTGCATTTCTTCTGTTTTCTTTTTTAAGGTCTCATTTTCTTTTTTCAATTTGTTGATTGCTTGACTCATATCATTTTTTTCTTTTTCATTTCTTTCATTCATTTCCTCATTTGCATTCTTCAATTTCTTGATAGCTTCATATCATTTTTTTCTTCTCATTTTCTTTTTTGTTTATCATGATAATTCTGAATTCTCTATTTGGTAGTCTGAATAGTTCTTCTACTTCTTTGGTGATTTCTGGTGGCTATTCTTTTTGTGGTGAATTTTTCCCCTGTGGATTGCTTGGGTATTTGTTTGTCTTCTTTTCTTTGTCGTGAATTTTCTAATACTTTCTATTCGTTGATTCATGGTGTTGCTATTATTGACCAGCATTCTTTCTGGATGTTCTTTCTGGGATGGCCGAGGGACTTCCAGACACTTTAGTTGTGGAGGTTATTCTGAGCTGTGCTTTATTTCAGTATCTCTTATTTTTCAGGCCCCCACTGTGTGGAATTGAGATGACGAAGAGGTTAGATGTATGGAGAATAATATCGGCCTACTCACATAAATAATTGAGTTGTTTTATGAGAATTTTGTTTTAAGGAAAAACGTAGATAGAATAGTAGCTGAAGAAATTAATTAAAATTGTCCTTCTGCTATATTTATAAGAATATTTGTATTTCTGATTTTCAGTAAACCACTTATCTCTCATTTCCTCTCATGTTATTGAACTCCTACTGCATATCTATAACTTGCCAACATAAAGAAGGTCAAAATATTTGTGATATATCATTCATACATTATTTATTTACTGATTTTTTAATATCCAGTGAAAATCTGGGTAATTATATTCATTAGTAGATAGCAGACTTACTGCAATTTCTTTGAAAAATTTTTGCTAATATATGATTATAGCTTATCTAGTACAATGTTGATAGATGTATTTCTATTTAATATATTTTCAGCTACATTTCCATGACATTCCTGTTTGCTTATCATTAGAAAACAAAATGTCAGATTTGATAAAAGTGCTTTTCTACATGGGCAGAGCTTGTTTGTTAGGTTCTTTGGAGCAGGCACTGAAGCTAAACAAATAGCCATAGCTTTAGCCAGTGTGTGTGAGAGAAGGCTCTGGCTCCCTCTGGTGGCGATAATCTTTTACTATTTTATTGAAAAATGGGAGGTTATCAGGGTGAAGTGATTTTCCCATTTCCCAAAACAGAATTCTGGTGATGCATTAGAAATATTTAGCATTAGGTGTCTGGAGGTGACTCCTGAATGATCTTAAGCAGGTAGGCTTCAGGCTGGGTTACTCCTGAAGCCATTTTTAGTTCTGAGTAGAGGAGAGAAAAGCAGGGGAAGATTAAGGCAACTCTTAATTATGTGTGTTCTGACCACTCAGGGATATGAGGGGTTACAGAAATATTTGTTAAATTGAATTCTTTAAATAAAAATATTTAGTAAACTTACCATTTTCTTTGTGATGCATTTCAATTAAATTTTCTTTGAAAATAGTGGTCAGTAGTAAGTTTACAAAAATAATAAAATATCATGAAAGTAGTAAGTTGTCATTATTTTCAGGGTTTGTGGAAAAGGAAAATCATTTGTAAGTGATGTCCTTTTAGAACATCATTTCTAAATTAGTTAGTCCCAAACTAATTTCTCTGAAAAGTCACTATTAACTTAAAAAGGCTATTACTACAACATGTGAATGAGGGATACTTTGGAATACATTGTACTAAAAATTGAACTCCATGTGTATTTTGATATATTTCATGCCTGTTGGCAAATTGAGGCTCGGTTTCCTTAGGAATTTATTTGGTGAGTTCCAGTAAACTATCTGTATAGTTAACAGCCTTTTAATTAAGAAAAATGCCATTAGTTAAATCGCATAACTATCTATATCCACTGCAGCTCATGACTTCATCCTAAATTATTGATCAAGTATTTGCAGATGTAAGCATAAAAATAATATATTCCTTATTAGCATATAGCCTCTCTTTACATTTGTCAAATCACAGGTGGTCTAGCAATTGGAGGAAATTAGCACATTTTTTTTTTTTAGCTTTGGAAATTTTTCCTACCCTAAAGCTGTTTGAAACTCTTAATTCTTTCAAAAATTAATTAAGTAAATGACTGATATAGTGCTATAAAATTTAAACAGATAGGCTCAATTCCTGATGTTGTAGAATCAGT
Organism: Condylura cristata; assembly: GCF_000260355.1. Classification (NCBI taxonomy): domain Eukaryota; kingdom Metazoa; phylum Chordata; class Mammalia; order Eulipotyphla; family Talpidae; genus Condylura; species Condylura cristata. The sequence goes on along the minus strand of NW_004567108.1, from coordinate 64,018,582 downwards.
ATTTATAGCTAGAAGGATGTGTTCTGAGTTGGGTTGAAGATAAAATTTCTAATTTTATCAGAGATAAAATTAGATAATTTTTCCAACATGGGGGGAAAAAAGACAACAATACTATTTTTTAAAAAAAGATTTATTTATTTGTGCATACAGAACTGTGGTACAGGCCAGAAGCTCAGGGGCGGTGAGAGGATTCACCAGAGACAGAGTAGGGAGCAGGACAGGCAGATTGATGAAGTACACTGTTGTGGGGAGCAGCAGGCTGGTCAGAAGAGGTCTGCCTTGCCATGTGGATCACCTCCCAGGCAGGCAGGGATCGAACTCATGCTGAAATGGTTTTAGCTTCTTATTGCTGTGCTTTAACCCACTGCGCTACCAGGGAGGGCCTAATTTTTAAGAAAACATGAAAATACCACTTTTTTTTTTTCTTTTCTGATAAGGTAAGGAAATTATCTTGGCTAAAAAAAAAATCAGTATGTGAAGAAAAATATAAATAAAAAATAAAATTACCTGTAATTCTAATGCCCCAAAGTATTCTGGTGCCATTTCTGTAGATACTGTTGCTATTTAACGTCTCTTACCCCTGGGCCTGCAGTTTGTGGTCCTGGGGGCATGCTCCTTGCCTCTCATTGCTTTTTCTCATTTTCCTTCTGTCTCCCTTCAAGTGTTTAGCTTTGACTCCCATGCCATGAAATAATGCCATTCCTTATAGTTGTCACCAGCTGCATTAATTTCCTCATCCATTTGTTTCCCTGCCTCACTGTCACTGTTTCACTGTCTGCATTATGGGGCTTTCTAACTTGGCCTCTGGGTTCCTTCATTTAACCTATTAGATTGTATATTCAACCAGTGTTTTCAATCTACAGCAGTTTTAGTGGGGATCCTTTTGGCTGGCACAGTGAGGTGTTACAGGTGTCTAATAGTGGCAGGGACCATACATTCATCATCCTATGATGTACATGATAGTCCTCTAAGACAAAAAACGACCCACCCAAAACACCAGTGCTGCTGAGGCTAAGAAACCTTGTTTCAATGCAGAGATAGTGTTCACATTGTAAAAATGACTACCAGAGGAGTAGCTGCTAGCCAAGAGGTTCTACGGTGCTTTATTCTATTGGGTGACTTTCTGTGAGAATCAGATGCCAGTATACAGATACAATGGTACTACCATTTTCTGAGGATGGAATAATAGCTTAGTGCTTTTTAATATGAGCACCTTCTCTGGCAGTATCATTTACTAGGTTAACATATTGTCTTCATGAATCAGACCAGCCAAATTTAGGAAAGGCAGCCAATAAAAGGAATCCTTCAGAATCAACATTACTTAAGATTTTTTTTTAAGATTTATTTATTTATGCATACAGAACTAGGGTATAGACCAGAGGTGCAGGGGTGGTAAGAGGATTCATCAGAGATAGAGTGGGGAGCAGAACAGGCTGACTGACGAAGTACACTGCTGAGGGGAGCAGCAGGCGGGTCAGGAGAGGTCTGCCATGCCATGTGGATCACCTCCGGGGCGGGCAGGGATTGAGCTCATGCTGAAGTGGCTTTAGCTTCTTAGTGCTGTGCTTTAACCTGCTGGACCACTGGGGAGGGCCCTAATTAAGATTTTTTAAGGAAATTTTATTCTTGTAGTAAAATCTATGTTTAACAATATCATATGTCTAAGACTTCACCCCTTCCTCCTTATCTTCCATGCTTTGATGTTTTACAGGTTAACTGACAAGATTTTTTTTCACAAAGAAAATATAAACACAGTCAACTCAATTGCTAGAATGTAGCTTATTCTGTGGAAATTTGAGTCTTGCAATAATGTCTCCCTTATTAACTGAAAAAAAAAATGAAAATGATGTTATCATGTGTTGATACTGATATTGAACTCAAAAATGTTGATATAGATTGTGAATGAAATTTTTCATGCAAAATCCCACAGAGCAGGGTATACCAGTGCCTTTGCTCAGCTAGGATTTGGTTCTTTCTTTGGACCTATTATTAGACTTTTTTTGAAAGAACTGATGAAAGCTTATTTTCTGACCAGGGAAAGGGTCATTCTCCGGCAACATTTGTAATGATAATAGATTTCCCTTCCTACTCTGGGGAGAGCAAACACAAGAATGCTGACTTTGAATTTCTCATTTTAGGAAGTGGATTAATTGCCACTTCAGTAATTCTTAGAGAAAAGTTTTATGAGATATATATATATATAGAGAGAGAGAGAGAGAGAGAGAGTTAGGCTTGGGAAAAGGCACATAGAAGGTGACAGTATAAACCACATTTACATGCTAGCACGACAGACCATTATATAACCCCAAAACCTTACAACATCTGATGTGGTGAAGATGAGTTGGTGACATCATCTGCTAGCCGAGGTCACTCCTGTACTTCCTTTTCATATGTGGGTGCTGCTTCTACTAGGGAACCACAGGTCAAGTTGGGATTCTTTTATATCAAATATAAGTAGGATGAGTATTTCTTTTACCTTTGGATAGAAATAATAGGACAAGAAAATAATTAGGACAAGATGATCCTGAATCATTTTTATTGTAAACTCACCACTAGAGGGTGTGCAACTTTGCATACGCAGTTCTAAAGTCTTTCATTTAAGTGAACCCCTGATCGTGACTGGTTTTATGTGATCTCACCTGGTGACACTACCACCTACATTACATAACTATGTCTTTACACTAACCACCCACATGACCTCTCCCTGCCAAGCTTTTCCTTGTTGCTCTAAGCTGGCAGAACTGTCTGAAAACTGAATGCTGTAAGTGGGCTGGTATTAATTATTGGGTTATTATTGAAGCATGTGTACAGAAGTGAGTTATTTCTCTATTTATAGGAGAAGTCCTGATATCCAAGCAAAAGAAGAGTTATGGAAGCATATTCAGTGAGTACTGTTGGGTTATTTTTTGTCCATTGTTTTAAAACCCACGCCATTTTAAGACCTTTATAAGGAAGACTTCTGATACCAAGAGCATCCTTGAAGCTTCGGCCTGCCTGAGGCTTCATCACTATCTTGTCAAACATTCACTCACAGTGGGGTGCATGCCTACAATCCCAGCAGTCCATCCACAGGCAGTCCTGACATCCATCCTAGAGTATTTACATCATCTCTAAGTAGGCTTCAGAGAAGCCCATATTTTAAAAATAAATATCAAGAAAACAAGAAGAAAAGACACCTGCTTCCAGGGAGAGTAGCAGAGCTTTTGGAAGGAACTAGGAAATAGCAGGAGAGTAATCAACATTCTGGATATAGAAACACTGTAAGACAGAAGAGCTACAGAAAAGGTTTCCCTTCCATTTTTTTCTCCAATACATTCTAGTTTTTTATCTTTGTTTCTGGTATATAGCTCAATTAGTTTTATTCATGCTATCTTTTGGGACAAAAGAAAAATTAACCTGCCACTTATGAGAGGTGCTAAGTGTTTGTACCAGTAGTGCAGCCTTAATTTCTGCTTGTCTCCTTCCAGAAAGGAACTTGTGGATCCTTCTGGATTGTCAGAAGAACAATTGAAGGAGATTCCATACACTAAAATAGAGTGAGTATGTGTTTGTAAATCTTCTCATTAAGTTTTATCAGTACTTGAAAATGAAGAATCATTCTTATTCTTTGTGGTGTTCCATGAAGTGGTTTGTCTTAAACAGACATTTATAAATAACCATAGATAAAATGGTAGAAAGGGTATGTTAAAGCTAATTCTATAATCACTGTCATTTCCTATTAACTGCCTATTTCTATGTAATAGGTGTTGGGATTTTTGAATAATACCAGTTTTTGAGTAAGAATTCCTTTTTTGAGATAAGTCATTGATTGGCAACAAAGTTTCTTTTTAGTCTAACAATAAGAGAATTATGTTAGCCCTAAAATCCTACATTGAAGCCCAGTCCAATCCCTGATGTAGAACGAGCACATGGAATGTTTATAAAAACCTAATGGGATTCCCTAATCACCACTCATTTCAAGATGTACCATAAAAATACTCAGTCGCTATACTTTCTGATCAGCTATGCCTGGTCAAAGAAAGTAGGTGTCTTGTTTATTGCTATTGCCCTTTGTAGCCCATGGCCCCTCCCTATTCCTGTCAAATGCACGTTGGTACACCCTACCCTTTTCTACCCCCATCTTCCACCCTCTTCTTTATGTTGAGTGGAATTAATGACAGATTGAATAGCTAGGACACTATCCAACTCTTGGTAAAAATGCCATTTTGTCTATATTGTAGTTTTGTTTTTTTTTTAATGTCAGAAGAACTGTTGGAAATGATTTCCTTAAAATTTGGTACTTAAAAAATGAACACACATAAATACTGAAAGTTTTATTTTTATGTTTGGCTAAGAGAGTATTAACTTAAAAATTTAAGCCACTTGGAGTTTCCAAGTTCAAGGGGGTCAAATTCTTTTTAAAACCCATTTGGTATCGTTATTAAAGAGCTCCAGACTGTCCTCTTCTGATCTCTGCTGTGATTGCTTTCTGATATTTGGTTAGGACTCAAGGAGACCCAGTCCGCATCAGGCACTCTCACTCACCTCGAAGTTACCGACAGTACCGAAGGTCCCAGTGCTCTGATGGAGAGCGGTCAGTCCTCTCAGAAGTGAAGTAAGTGGGCCTGTGCACTGGGCTCATCAGAACAGGGATCATCAGAACAGCCCACCAGCACTTGAAGGCATAACTGTTCAATTTTTGAGATGTGGCTGGTGTAAGGGAAAACTAAAATTTACTTCACCCTGAAATTATACATGGGGTTACTGACTACCACAGTGCAGCGCGGGGGCACCCAGACTAAGGCTGCGTTAGCACTTCCAAGCTATACACTGTGGGTTTCATAAGAAAAAGATGTATGACTGTTGTATTGTGAATAATGCAGTCAGATTTGAGGGAAGTCGGTAGCTTCTTTTTGATGCCCTTTCTTTTACAACCAGTATCATGTACTTTGTGTTACTTTTTGAGGAAAGCAACCGTCTCTCATCTTGATAGGATAGCTGCTTTAAGTGAGTATGCGAACACAATCATTATGCACCCACATGCAAATGTATTACAGTCATGGCAATTGCACTCAGTATTGCTGGGGAGGAATGCTAGCCATTAAGCTGTGAACTAAGGCTCAAAATGTTTGTAGACATCAAGATGGGAAAAAGGCTAGCCCAGCAGAGATATAGGCCAGGTTATTTTGGTTACCAAATATAGAACATGTCTTATAGCTATGTAAGTTTATAACCAAGAATGGACAAACATTTTTCTAGGTCTTAGAAACCAAAAGCTATTAATACAGCACATCACAGTAAGAATATGGACATCACCCCTGTGTTTTATTCTTGGTTCCTGTATTTGCTGTTTTGGGGGCAGATTACCAGAGTGTATTTCAGAAACAACTATTAAATGCCACACCTCTGTGTGTGGTGAGCACTCTATGGAACAAAACTGTGAAACGTGCTTCCCATTACACCTCTCTAGGTACTGTCCCAGGCACTAATTCCAACTCTCTCTGCAGTTCAAAAACAGATCTTGTACCTCCACTTCCTGTGACCCGTTCTTCGGATGCACAGGGTTCTGGTGGTTCTACAGTTCATCAGGTAAGTTAAGTTTTAGGTGTTGTATTGGTCACAACTTTGAGAAGCATTTTTCTACTAGTTACTCTGGAGAGCTAGGCTAATGAGTCTTCATTCTGAGATTCTGTATTTTAAATTTATATACAGAAATGAGAAGGGTACATGACCCAAGACCACATACAACTTGGGAAGGACTGTATTAGAACTAGAGTAGTACAAAGGCTAAGCGATCTGTTCCTTAGGACAAACACTGTAAGATTATATGATGCCAGGCTACAGACCAGTGGCTTCAATAATAAAGTGTCTGTGCCAGATTACATTCCTTAGGAACAAATTCCTGAGATGGGTATTTGTATGGGCGGTTTCTCAGAAAGTACTCTTAGGTCATTTGTGTTGGGAAGAGCAAGATCGGCTTTGGCAGGAGTTGAAGTAGTCTCAAAGGCATCAGGTAATCTCATGGGGAGTGTGGATGCTGTGGCTTTCTTTCAGATTCATACACCTGCTGACAAAGTGGTGGGACATTTATATACCACAGCAAGTCCTTTGGGAAAAGGTTACCTTTGGAAGGGGGATGACCTTGGATGGGGTATTTTCTCCTGTCAAGGGTGATCCCTGAGAACAGTTGTTTTGAGTTCTACAGCAGTTGGGGGAATGAGTGCTTCAGTCCAGAAAGAAATCTGGGGGGTTAACCACAACGCTCAAATTAAGTAATTTGGGAGAACTAATAGGTTGTTCAACTTTTTCAAATCTATGTAACTTTTCAATGAGTATATCCACGATTAGCATAGCTTTGCACTCAGACCACATTCCTATCTCCTTGTAACTTTAAGCTTCTGTTTCTAGAAAACAGAGAATAACTTACCTGTTATGGTTATTCTAAGGATTTAAAAGCAATGCTATTCTTCAAGGCTTATTTTGAATTGTTTACAGAAAGTGTTAGTTATCTTAATTTTTGCTTTCCTAACTATCCCCTAACATTAGTTATCACTTAGGAACCTCAGGAAACATTTATGTATACACATTAGATGCTGAAGGAATAGCTCTCACTTTACTACATACAGAACTCATATGATAAATGGCCTAACTCAAAACTTGCCTGTGGGACTGAAATGATTTTGAATTCAATACCTAGTGAACACTTTATAGGAGTCACAGGCACAGGTCTTAATAGGCACAGCTAATGGGCTGAATATAGTCAACTGCCTGTTTGTATAGCTCAACTGTAATTTCAACAATTTCAAAAAAGGTACTCTACATTTTGACCCTCTCTATATTTAGTGACTCCCAAACATGTTAGACTTGTCCGACAGGCCAGACTATTTCTGTAAGAGTGGACAGGGGACCAGCGAGGTACTGTGTCACTGTCAGGATTGCGGAGATGTGCACACCAGTCCTACTAGTCCTGGTGTACCATCCTGGCTCCCTGCTTCTTTGCGTGTGTGGGGAAGTGAGGACTTCAGTTCCAGTCCCCTGATGAGTCCCTCCAACAGTGCTGACAGGGCACTCTGTGGGGTGGTCCATTCAGTGAGCCCTTAAGAGCTAACCAAAGATCACTTAGCTCCCTACTCTTTGCATCTCTTCCTTTCTACTTGTTAAAGGACAAGCCTAAACCTGGATTTGTTAATACAGTGACACATTTGGGGGGGGGGAGCATAAATTGAGATATACACCAAACTTGTGAATAAAATTTATTATGCACATCATACACAGTTTGCTATATAGGCAGTATTTGAGCAGCTTTTGACATATTGACCTTATTTTTATAACTTAACCTTTTCAATGTCAACCTAATACTTTGACAATATTTCTTCAGTCTATTTCTCAAATTCCTTCTAGAGGAGAAATGGTTCTAAGGATAGCCTGATAGAAGAAAAATCCCAGACATCTACAAGCAACCTGGCTGCAAAACATACAGCAAAGACAATAAAAACTATCCAAGCTTCACGACTCAAGACACTTGAATCTCAATGAAACAGGAGCTTTGGGGATTGGGTATGAGAGCCACCTTTACTTTGAAACTGTGAATTATAATTATTCAAATTAGACCTTCAAGTGTTCCTTCAGTACAAAATCCAATCTGTGGGCTTTTTTTAAAGGTCTAATGACAGCATATTTCTGAAGGGTCGTTTTAGTTGATAACTGGAAGGATAGTAGCCTTGTAAAACCTCACCTACTTGATACCCTATTTTCCTCTTGGAAAATGAGCCTCGTCTACCATTGTAATACCTGTGTGAACAAATTGTTTTAAACCTCAACTTACTGAAGTGACAGAAATTGAGGCTTCTTATTAAAGTTCTGGAATCCTGGACTGCAGCAGCTGGCTAACAGTATACCAAATGGAATGAAAGATACTATCTCTGGCTCTCAGCCTGTGCAAGTGCAGGAAGACAGAAGCACCACTTTCAACTGCAGGTAGCTTTGTTCAAGTGTTTTTGTAATTTTGTGGCATTGATTTACAAATGTTATTTACAAATGAAAAAAGCCCTTTGTTTGTAAAGGTCACTTTCAATTTCTAGTGTCCTTGTCTTGTTTTTGTAAAATAAAAGAACAAACCTCACCCTGTGGATTTCATTTGACTTCAAGCTTAAAACTCACAACTTTCTGGCCCTCCCTGGTGGCACAGCAGGTTAAAGCACAGCACTGAGAATCTAAAGCCACTTCTGCATGAGTTCCATTCCTGCCTGCCCTGGAGTTGACCACATGGCATGGCAGACCTCTCCTGACCTGCCCACTGCTCCCCTCAGCAGTGTACTTCGTCTATCTGCCTGTTCTGCTCCCCACTCT
>NW_004567108.1:64007318-64009889 GCF_000260355.1 Condylura cristata | reverse complement strand
ACATCTTTAATTCATATCTCACGCATCACCTCAATGTCACTAAGTCCCAAGGATAAATTTTACGCTGCCTATTTCTACCATTCTTTGCAGCTCATTCTATTCTACCCATTTACTAGAGCTTCTCTTCTGTGCATGCATACACACCTACCCAGGATCAAGTTCCATAAGCTTCACCAGATCTTCAGTTTGCCATTTTATTGTAGCAACCTCCAACGTGCCCAAATTTCACACCATTTCTTGTAAATGGTAGTCTCCATCATTCATTTCTCTGTTTCAAGCAGCGTTAATTAAGTGGCCTGGCCTCCAATGTGATTAGCCTTAACACTCCTGACTCCCTAACAACTATCTTATTCAGCTTCAAACACTTTCCACCTGTGTCTGAACTAATGGTCATATACCTTTACTAATCCATGGCCTCTCTCCAGAGGCAAGTTTCCCAATGGTCTTGCCAAAAAGTAACTATCCTTGACTCAAACCCTATCACAGGAGACTAGCCTTGTGCATCAATAGAACATTAAGGGTAATGTTTCCTTCATGTAACTGTTAAGTTCCAAAGGGAAGGTCTGTTTTGCTTACCATTGTGCTCTCAGCTTCCAGGGCAGTTCTTCCAGTCAACTTTTTTGAATACCTGAACATAACCTAAACTAGTTCACCAAATATGAGGCATTGGAAGAAAGCCCTCCTTGGGCCTGGAGTAAGCCTGTCATTTGAAAAGGCCATTAGAATCGACAGCACTAAACACCAGTCTTTAAGATTTATATAATTTTAAATGCTACTTCCTGGCACTTAATCACTACACAAATTTTCAAGAAGCACATTAAAACTGTTTCAAAACATGTTATTTACAGCATAAATTTTAGTACTCCCCAGTCTCAAAGATTATAATGATCCATGTAAGCTGTGATGGTCAAGTCCAATGTTCTCATCCAGGACAGCCTAAAGGAAAAACAAACAAACAACACTCAGTCAAACTTAACTACACACATCTTAAGAATATAATAGTAAACTCACTACGTACTTCCGCACTGTTTCTGTACTTAGCTTTAAACTACCACCAAATTGTCTTGTCTTGAGATTCGACAATTTTAAGCATCTTGTTTGCTACAGAGGTAGCAGTTGTTAGCACCTGGCTCTAAACACTTACTAGACAAGGGACTACCAAAAAGGTTGCAAACCCCCCAAGAGTAACTTTATGCCAGACCTACTTTGATTATATCACTCTACCTTATTCACCTTTGTGCCTCGGCTGGTACTCAGTTCTCAGTAGTCTGTGCTCCAGACACCCATCTCACCTGAATAAAAATTAGTTGAAGGGAAACACATGTAAATAAATTCATGCAAAAGTACAATCTGTTACTTAGCAGTTCAAACTGAACTGTCACACATGTAAATAAACTGAAGGTCACACATGTAAATAAATTCATGCAAAAGTACAATCTGTTACTTAGCAGTTCAAACTGAACTGTCACACATGTAAATAAACTGAAGGTCACACATGTAAATAAATTCATGCAAAAGTACAATCTGTTACTTAGCAGTTCCTATGCCAAAGACAGAAAAGTCAGAGGCAGGAAAAGCCTGCAAAGTATTTAGTTTATGCCTTTTTTGACACCACATTCACTAGTTTTCAAAAGTGAACGGGCAACACAAAGGCTACATTTAATAAGTCAGAAACTGTGGGCTCTCACCACCCAACCCCCGCGGAAGAGCTGCAGTGCTGTGGCCTCTTCAGCATGAGTTAGACCCCAGGCCCTGGAAGTGACTGACCCAGGCCGGGTATCAGTCCTCTGCCTTCTCACTGGCTGCTCCCCTCCGCAGTTTATTTCTAGGCCTGCCTGTTCTGCTCCCCACACTCTCTGGTGAATCCTCTCACCGCCCTTGCACCTCTGGCCAGAACCCCAGTTCTGTATGCATAAAGAAAACTATTCGACCCCCACACCCACTCCTTGCACAGCAAGCACATTTGGGAGGCCCAGTCGATGGGGAAATCGCTAACGTGGCCCTGAATGCCAAGCCCTGTGCCAGATGTCCCCGCGGGAACTGGAGCAAGTCCTGCTCCAGAGCAAGGGCAGAAAATGGTGGAAAAGAACCGCAACCCGGCAGGCACAGCCCTTTCCCCCAGCTCACCTGCTGCCTGCCCTGTCTGAGGCAGTGGGCCCTGCTGTTATTGCTCCCCCAAGCTTGGGTCTCTGGCCTGACACCACGTGGCCAAGTCTAAGGCACAAACCGGCCAAGTAAACGGGTGCTCATTAGACGTCCCAAGGGAAGAACTAACCCGGACTCCGCTTGGTCTTTCACCATTCAACACCCGACGGGGTAATGAACACTGAAGTGGTTATTTAAGTGACTGAAGCCTTACAAGAAGCGGCAACGGGCTTGGCCAGGGTTGCGGCTCACCTGGGAATCAGCGACTCCAGCTCCGTGTCCGCCAAGTCGGCACCTGGATCCACCCGCAGAGCCTAAACCCTGAGCGCACTACTTCCTGCCTGCGCGGGGGACGGTGCAGGCGGCCCGCGCACGCCCTGTGGCCTCGTCACGCGGCGCGCCGGGCGGTTGGACGCTCCAGGCACC
>NW_004567108.1:63979904-64006898 GCF_000260355.1 Condylura cristata | reverse complement strand
CCAGTGACTGAGGGGCATTCTCCACAGGTTAGAGGACCAAGGAGCTGGGGGCTGGGGGGTGGGGGGCAGTTCCAGCCTCTGTCCCCTTTGGGCGCTGTGACTTGTTCCTTCCACAGGGGGGTGGGGCTGTGGGTAGTTTCTCAGACGTGCACATTCATCCCCCCTGCTCCCAGGTCACAGATAGGTGGTCAGTGTTGAATTGCGGATGTAGACCTCCTGTCATGGGAAGACAGACCACCTCCAGTGGAGCAAAAGTAGGGCACTCACTCAACAGGTAGTAATTGCTCACTGTGCTTCAGGCTCTAACACAGTGCCTGGAAATCAGATGTGAAGATGCTTCCGAGGAGCCTCTTGGGGGTAGGCACCCAGGAAGAAGCAACAGAACAGAGCTGCCCAATACAGCTGCAAATGTAATGTAAATTTTCAGAATATCACATTATAAAACTTAAAAAGCATCAAATTAATTTTAGTAGTAAATCAACCTGTGTTAAATATGGACATCTCAATATGAATTCAAAATAATATAAAATTCTTGATGACTTAGGCTTTCTTTAATTCCTACCTACTAAGTCTTAAAAGCTCAGTGTAGATAATATACTTCCAAAACATTTTCTTCAGATTGGCGGCATTCAAGTGCTCAGAAGCAGGCCCTACCCAGCTGACAAGAGCAGTCTGAAGCATTTGGATTGACTTAGATATGATGGAAGAGAGAAGCAGAGCAAATTATGCAGGGCTTTGTACTGTGATTAATAGTTGCGACTTTGTACAGATATATTTTTTTAATATTTACTTATTTATGCATAAAGAACAGGCCAGAGGTATAGGGGATGGGGGTTGGGGGTTAAGAGGATTCAGCAGAGACAGAGCGGGGAGCAGAACAGGCAGATCTACTGAAATACTCTGCTGAAGCCTGGGGCAGCCTGCAAACAAGACAGGTCTGCTGTGCCATGTGAGTCAGCTCAGCTTCCTGGCCAGGGATCAGGACACAACTCCTGTTGCAGTGGCTGTGGACTGAGTCACAGTGCTGGCCTTTAAACTTTTGCACCATCAGGGAGGGCGCGAGTCTTCTTACAGATATTTTAGAAATAAAACAGAAATACATGAGAAGTTGTTAATTGGCTTACCACTGGTAACTATTACTCATTGAAGGGGTAGAGACCGCAATGAGAGCTTTTATGTAATAACACTGGTCTTCTTGTCTTATAAATTATAGCAGAATTTATTCAGGGACCATCTGTAGCAAATTTCTTTGTTTCTTTGGCACTTACCAAAGAGGTGGACAAGAGGGAGAAGGGGGAGAGAGAGGGAGGAAGTGGGAAAGAGAGAGGGAGAGTGGAGAAAGGGGAAAGGTGAGAAGGAAGGAAGGAGAGAGGGAAGGAAAAAGAGAGGTAGGGAGAGAGAAGATAGAAAAGAAAAAAATGAAAAAGAAAGCAGGTCCACATTAAAGTGGTCATAAGTAGCTTAAATAACATCAACTTGGGGACAATGACCAACAGAAGTAGATGTGTAATGATCCTAGGAAAGTTAACACTAGTTCTGTGTCAGGAAGTCAAGGAAGCATCTGGAGGATGAAAGTTGAAGAAATTAGGATGGCATCTCCAAGATTTTTTAAAGACACTGAAGGGTTCAGTGTGGGATTATAACAAATTCAATATTGCCTTCTCTGTAGGGAGTAAAGAGAGGCAATTCCTTGGGCTGGACTAGACAGCAAACCTAAGTGTAGATCCAGCCCTAACATTAACCCCTGGAGGTAAATGACCACCTCTCTGGACCCGAACCCCTCATTTACAGCATAATAACTATACCCATGTACCACACAGTTTAGTTTAAAGAACTAGCAAAGGCTTGTGAAGTTAGCTATTACCATGTGGTTCATAGTGACATCCAGTACACGACTCTTAACATTCCAGCTTTGAGACTTCCTGGATTGAATTCTTCAAGAGGAGGTGACAAGTGCTCAGTTTATTTGAATGACTGCAATTTTTCTTACCTTACTGTTTTCTATTCTTCCCTCTATATCACCTCCCTAAACTCCGTATGGTTCATGAGTATGTAGAAAGGAGACATTGATTTCAGTTGTTGGTTTAGTGATGGTATTAAGAAATAATTTCTAAACATTACTTGTCTGAACCTTACACATCTGGATAAGGAAAATCTAATAGTTAAAGGCAAGCAGAAAGGAGAAAAGAAAAAGACTGGGGGTTTTCTTCTGGTCTCCCATCATTGCTAACTGCTGGGCAAAGGCATTATAACAATGATCTCAGAACTACAACAAGGTTAGTGCAAACATGGGCAACCTTGCTTTTCCTATGTGTGAGATAGAATAGCGGTCCCCCAAAGACCATCCCTTAATTCCACCAACCTGTGAATGCATTTTAATGCAAGGCTTACAGAGGGGTTTTGTAAACATGATTCATGCCAACCACCTTGAGGTGGGGTAAACATTGAAGAGGCCAGCAGCAGAGTTATAAGAAATAGAGCAGAAAATACTATTAAACATACTTGGATATAAATACTAAAACATGTACTAAACTTTATAGAAGATTTAAGTCAGCATGATAATAGCAAAGGCATTCAGCTGTCAATGTAATGATGTGTATAACATAGAAGTAGTTCTATTGTATGTTAATTCTTCATATATTTTAAAGTAAGCATTCCAGATTGGCAGTGAAGGGAGGGGTTAACCCACACAGGTTGCCAGCAAATGAAATATAATTTGGGGAAAAACAGATTTTACAAGATATTATAAACAAAATAAGAACTACATTTTTTTAAAGTCAGATAATAAATAGCAAAAATTATAGACTTTTGATTGTATTAAGTGTAAGGTTGAGGCTGCCAGAGGATATGGGGGCGGGCACCTTGAATCTGGGACTGTTCCAGTCTGCATGCCTGCAGCCTCCTAAAGTCTGGGAACTGCCTGCATTCTGAGAACTAAAAGCATCATTGATGAATCCGTTTCTGAAAAAGCAGCTTCCGTGTCCCATAAAAGCGTACCCGTGTTCCCCAGAAGGTGCAACTTCTCTGACCCCGTGGGGGTCAGTGAACCTCACCAGGGAGCACAATAAAGTTCCTGTCTATCAGAATCTTTGTCTGGATCTCGTCATTTTTTTTTTAAAGATTTATTTATTTATTCATATAGAACTGGGGTACAGGCCAGAGATGTGGAGGGTGAGAGGATTCACCAGAGACAGAGTGGGGAACAGAACAGGCAGATCGACAGAGGGCTGGTCAGGAGAGATCTGCCACGCCATGTGTTACCTCCGGGGCAGGCGGGAATCGAACTCATGCGGAAGTGGCTTAAGCTTCTTAGTGCTGTGCTTTAACCCGCTGCGCCAAAAGGGAGGTCTGGATCTCTTCATCTTTTAACTGTGCTGAACCTTTCAGGAAGGATGAACAAAATTTAAAATCAATCACTTCTTCAAAAGGTAGAAAGAAATTCGTTTCCATTAGTGGTGAGGTAGTAGAGACTTTTCTTACCTTTGACCATAAGCATGTCTTACATTTCAAAATAATAACTATAGTTTAGTTTACAAATAGTTCAGTAACTCAAAGAAGTAAGAATATAATTGATAATCTTGATTTGACACAATTGAAAACTTTTGTTTTTAAATTAACAAAGAGAAATATTGTTCAACTTCTTGGAAGTATTGTGATACTATAATCCTTAATAATAAGCTATTTATGTTACTCCATATATAGAGTGTGAACTGGTAGAGCCAAAGGCAAAACGATATATTTCACAAAAGTGAAACATAAATTCTAGAACATACCAAAAAGTATTAATATCCTAAGGACACCTAAGAAAATTATTTCTGTTACACCGCTCCTATGGAACAAAACTATTAAACCTTAACTTCCACATTTTTTCTTATATTTGTAAGTGATGTCACAAAATTAGCCAGCTTTATTATTTTTCTTTTTTATTTATTTATTTTTTTAAGATATATTTATTATTTGTGCATACAGAACTGGGGTACAGGCCAGAGGCTCAGGGGCGGTGAGAGGCTTCACCAGAGACAGAGTGGGGAACAGAACAGGCAGATCAATGAAGTACACTGCTGAGGGGAGCAGCGGGCGGGCCAGGAGAGGTCTGCCACACCATGTGGTCACCTCCGGGGCAGGCGGGAATTGAACTCATGCGGAAGCGGCTTTAGATTCTCAGTGCTGTGCTTTAACCTGCTGAGCCACCAGGGAGGGCCTTATTTAATATTTTTAATTGCGGTAATATTAGGATACTCCAATCAGGTATTGCCACCATATTGCACCCAACACCAGGTAACCCATATGCACCAACATAGTCCATGACCTCCCCACCACCATCCCATCAGGATGGTCAAGCTGTCAAGGGTCAGATTTTAAGCTTGTTTTATCTGACTCTTAGTTTGGGTTCTTCTGCATATTAGAGATACCATTTATCTTTCTTCTGACTTAATGTACTTAGAATTGTCCCTTCCAACCTTAACCATGTTCCCACTTTGGCATGAGTTTATTGTCTTGTGTAGATATATACACCACATCTTCTTGATCCATTCATCTGTTCTGGGGCATTTAGGTCATTTCCATAACTGGACTATTGTAAATAGCACTGCAATACATATGGGAGTGCAGAATTGCTTTCAAATTAGTGTTTTGAATTTTGGGGATGGATGCCTAGTAATGGAGCCGCTGGGTTGTATGACAGATTCATTTACATTGTTTCGAGACACTTCCACACTGCTTTCCTGGGGCTAGAACAGTTTTCATTACCACCAGCAGTGTAGGAGGGCTCAATTTTCTCCACATCTTTGCCAGCACTGTGGTTTCTGGTCTTTTCAATATGGGTTATTTTCAAAGGTGTGAGTAAGCATCTCATTGTGGTCTTGATATGCAATTTCCCTGATGAAAAATGGTGATGAACAGTTTCTCACGTGCTTGTTTGCTGTCTGTATGTCTTGCTATTAGAAGTTTCTGGTTAGTTCTTTTATTTTCTCCCATTCATTCTGGTATCGTTTCGTTTTAGTTCCAGTTTCTTTTGCTGTGCAGAAATTTTTAAGTTTGATGTAGACCTAATGGTTTATAATCTTTTGTTTTCCTTGTTATTGGTGGTGATTCTCTAAAAACATAATTGTAGGTTATGTCATGAGTGTTTTGCTTGTCCTCGTATGTATTTTATGGCTTCAGGTCTTACATCCAAGACTTTTATCCATTTTGAACTGATTTTTTCCTATGGTGTGACATAGTAACTCATTCATTCTTTTACATGCACATATCTTTTTCCCAACGTTGTAATTGATAACTCTGTCCTTGCTTCAATGTATGGCTCTGGCCTCTTTGTCATAAATTATCTGTCCATAAAGATATGGGTTTATGTTTGGGTCTTCAATTCCATTCCATTGATCTGTGTATCTGTTTTTGTTTCAGTACCAGGGTTTATAAAAACTATTATGGCTTTAAAATATATTATCTTTCCTCTTTGCCAAGAATGCTTTGGCTATTCATGGTCTTTAATGATTCCATATGAATTTCAGTAGTGTTTGTTTCAGTTCCTTGAAAAATACCATTGCTATTTTTATTGGCATTGCATTGAATCTATATTGCTTTATGAGGGTGGCCATTTTGATAATGTTGGTTCTTATCCATGATCAGAGAATATTTTTCCTTTATACCTTTCAACAACATGTCATAGTTTTCTTTGTATGGATGACTCACCTCCTTGGTTTCGTTTACTCCTTGTTTTGTAAGTTTCGTGCCTATGTGATTATAAATGGAGTTGCTTTCTTAATTTCTTATTCTTCATCTCATTGTTTGTATATAGGAAGAAAGCATATTTTGTACATTGATTTAATACAGTGATGCTACGTTGATTAATTACTTCAATTAGCTTTTCTGTGGAATCTTGAGGACTTTATCTTATCATCTCATCTTCATGTACTGATAGTTTTACTTCTTTCCCAATTTGAATGTTTGAATTCCTTTTATAGGTTTTTCTTGTCTGATGTTCTAATACTTCCAATACTACATTGTATAGACATCCTTGTCTTGTACCAGATCTTGTTGGAAAAGTTTTCAGTTTTTACTGTTGAGAATGATCGCAGCTGTATGTGTGCTATATAGCTTTTATTATGTTAAGATACAGTTTGTTTACCCTCAGTTTTTAAAAAAAAATTATTTATGTATGCCTGTAGGAACCAGGGTGTAGACTGGAGGTATGAGGGGTAAGAGGATTCACTGAGGAGCTACTGAGATACACTGCTGAGGGGAGCAGCAGGCAAGCCTGGAGGGGTCTGCTGCACCATGCCGGTCAGCGCCCTGCAGCTGGGGTTGGAAGTCCAGCTGCAGTGGCTGGGGATAGCTTGATGGCACTGTCTCCTTAATCCCTGCACCACCAGGGGTCCCTGTTCATCCCCAGTTTTTAACACAAATGGATGTTGAGTCTTATCAAATTTGTTTTAGCACCTATTGGGATGGTCATGTTTTGATCTCTCTTTTTGATGATGTGATAATTACACGGACTGATTTTCAGATGTTAAACCAACCTGTGTACCTGGTATGAATCTCACTTGGTCACATGTGTGCTCCTTTTAATGCACGGTAGGATTTGGTCTGCTAAGATAGAGCACATACTTTTGATTTTGTTCCCTGGAAAATTGGTTTATATTGTTCTTTTTTGTGTGTTGTCTTTTTTTTTTTTTTTTTTTTTAAGACGGCATACGAGATGTCGAGCAGTGACTGGAGTTCAGACGTGTGCTCTTCCGATCAGACTGTTCAGAGGCAAAGATTCTAGAGGATTTAACTGCACCTGTTGTTTTTTTTTTTTTTTTTTTTTTTTTTTTTTTTTTTTTGGTTTATGGTATTAATGTTGCCCTCAGAAAATGTGTTGGAAGTGTTCCTTCTCTTTCAATTTTTTAGAAGTGTTTGAGCAGGATAAATAATTTATCATTGAAGGTTTGTTTGATTCATTTATGAATCCATCCTGTCTGAACTTTTGTTTTGTGTGTGTGTGTGAGAGAGAGAGAAACTTTGATTACTGTTTTAATTTCTTTGCTTGTGGTTGGTTTGCTCAGGATTTCTATTTCCTTACTATTCAGTCTCAGATGATTGGATCATTCTAATAACCTTTTGCATCTCTTCTAGGTTATTGAATTTGTTAGCATTAAATGTTCATAAGTAGTCTCTAAGGATCCTCTGAATTTCTGCAATGCATATTGTAAATTATCTTCTCATTTTTGATTCTCTCTTGGAGTTTTTTCCCCTTATTTCTTGCTGAATCTTGCTAGAAGCTTGTCTGTCTACTTTGCTTATATTTTAAAAAAGACATTTTGGTTTTGTTACTCTTTTGGGCTGTATTTTTATTTTTATTTCATTTATTTCTGCTTTGATTTTATTATTTCTGTTCCACTTATTTTCAGAGTTTCTTTTCTTTTTCAATTTTTAAAATCAGAAAGAAGATTATTAGTGGAACACTTTTTTCTTTCTTTTAAAAAATATTTATTTATTTGTGCACACAGAACTGAGTACAA
The DNA here is from genome assembly GCF_000260355.1 of Condylura cristata. NCBI lineage: Eukaryota > Metazoa > Chordata > Mammalia > Eulipotyphla > Talpidae > Condylura > Condylura cristata. Next base: position 63,999,396 of record NW_004567108.1, on the reverse strand, counting down.
GCCAGAGGTGTATTTGTTTACACATACAGAACTGGAGTACAAGCCAGACATACAAAGAGGATTCACCAGAGATAGAGTGGGGAACAGAACAGGCAGATCCATGAAGTACACTGCTGAGGGGAACAGCAGGTGGGTCAGGAGAGGTCTGCCACGCCATGTGGATCACCTCTGGGGTGGGGATCGAACTTCTGCTGATGTGGCTGAGGCAAGCTTGCAGTGCTGTGTCCTCACTCATTGAGCCACCAGGGGGCCCACTTTTTTCTTTCTTAATGTGGGCCTACGTAGGCGTAAACTTCCCTCTTAGTACGGCTTTTATTCTATACTGCCAGTTTTGGAAATATTTGTCCTTCTATGATTTAAAAAAGAAGAAGTTGAGTACAGGCCAGAGGCATGGAGAGTGAGAGGATTCACTAGAGACAGAGTGGGGTGCAGAACAGGCTCTAGTGAAATACACTGCCAAAGGGAGCAGCGGCAAAACCAGAGAGGTCTGCTGTGCCAAGTGGGTCAGCTGCTGGCTGGGGATCAAACATGTTTTGCATTGGCTGTCGGTAGCTTCATAGTGCTGAGACTTTACCACTTGCACCTCCAGGGAGGCATCTATGTGTATCATTATATAGGGTATTTTTGAATTTTTTTGTTGTTGTTTCTTCGATAAACAAATAGTCTTAAAGTATTATGTTGTTCAGTCTCTATGCATTCAAGAATTTCTCTACTTTCTCTTGACCGTAAATTTTTAGTTTTATGCCTCTATGGTCCAAGAAGATGTTAGATATGTTTTCAGTGTTCACAAATTTGTCAAATATTTTTTTTTGTGTGTGTGTCCCAAATATGGTATATTTGTACACTTGAAGAAAAAATATCTATACTATTTTGGGGCAGTACAGTACTCTGTAAATGGCTATGAAGTCCATGATGTTTGATTCTTTGTTTAAAGATATTGTAGTTGATCTGTCTACTGGTGAAAGTGGAGTTTGTTTTTCAATATCAAGGAACTTTAATAGCATTTGTATACTTAGGGAGAAGAGAAATTTTATTTATTCCAATGAAACACCCAAAGTTACCCTTCCCTTCATGGGTAAAGTCCATTCACACAAGAATGGCCCAAAACAGGGCTACCAGTGTCCAATATCTTGCCATGAGTAAAAAGCATCTTCTGGGGGGAAAGCATGGGAAAGGGGAAGAACAGGCCAGGCAAGCCTGGAAGGAAAGTAAAAATCAATAATACGAGTCAAGATAAAGGCTGCCATTGTGAGCTTCCTAATGGATCTCACCCCATTTCTGTCAAGGTCTCCTTCTATGACTCCCAAGTCTCTGGTGACGTTTAAGGCCAAGAAATAAGCACTGCTTTTTCACACTCTTGTCTCTCCCTAGGCCTCTTCCAAGTCTTCTCTCCAACTTTTACTTTCCTTCTTTCCTTGTTCCACCCTTCATTAGGTAAGGCAAAGAACATAGAACCTTCCCTGTTTAGAATATGCTGCTACAATACCCTGCTTTCATTCTCTCCCCAATATCTCTATGATGACAATGATCTAAGGGTACAGCCTTAGGAAACGATCTTTTCCAGGGCCCTAGTGTGTTCAAGGGAAACAGGAGTTACTGATGCTTGTCCATGGATGTACAATGTGGCAACCACTCCATTTCTGGAAAATAGTTGATCAGTCCAAGCTGAAAAGAACAAATATCTGGAGGCTTTAGTCAAAGAAAACAACAAGCAGAATATCAGAAGATACCAGAAAGATAAATCCTAAAACTGGTTCAACTTGCTAAAAACTCTGAACTGCTGCCAGAATATCATCACTTGGTTCCAGTTGTCATTCTACATACCTAAGAATTTGTAAACAAACAAACAAAAATCAGTCAGAGCCACTAAAAGGAGGATCATGGCCTTGTTTATTGCTTTAGGGTTTTCATTATTCAAATCTTCACATTAGTAGTTGAAATCTGGGGTATTTTGTATACCCCAGAATCTGAAAGAGCAAAATCAAATTACCTTTCCATCAAAAGGAGTCCCAAGCATGCGATTTTCCTGGAACATAATCTGAAAGAAAAAAATTAAAGTGCAAATAAAGAACCCCAAACTGGGGAGGCGTGACAACACAAGTATGAAAACTGGTGCAACTGCCCTCTTGCAAAAACATGTCATGAGTGGCTGCCACCACCTTGGGGTTTCCAGACTGGCAATCTGGTGCCACAGCGCTTTCCAGAACAGAATTCCCTCTGTGAAAGTAGAGTGTTTGAGTCTCATTTTCCTCCAGCAATCCAACAAACCCAAGAATTCAAACAGGAATATGGCCAACAGAAATGGTGTAGACAGAAGTTCCCAGCAGTAAACCCTTACAAACCTATGTCAGATAAAAGTGACCCAAGCCCAGCAAAACCAAGTGACTCCAGGAATCCACTAGGGTGAATTAGCAATAGCCAGTGATCTCTCAATCATAAGGTTTCTTTCACCTTAGCTCACAGATATGAATTTGCTCATTCAAAGATCATTGCTCCATCACTGTTTTGTAAATCCCCTGAGGCAGACATGAGGGAGTAGCAACAAAAGCTCAAAAAAGTGAACTTATGCTAACAAAGGATTTTGCTAGGTATACATAGTAGGGGGACAAATTTAAAAAATATCAAAAACATCTAAATTGCAGAGTAGCTCAACTTGTGGCTTCAGACACCATCTTGGAGACTGATTTAGAATGAAGTGCAAACTCCTCATTTATTCTGGTTGTGTGATTGCAACTTACTATCACTTATTGTGTAAAACTGACTGTTACCATACAAAAGCTCCACAAAACAACCCCTGAACTAATGACCATTAACATGATGCACATATACACACAAAGTCCCCACAAGGTCAAAACGAGTTTTTCCAATTTGAGAGTCTTCTAACCCTATCTGAAACACAAATACACTAGTGAAACAAAAAACATTTTGCTTAGGATAGCCATGCCATGGGGAAGCCTTCTTTCCCCAAGGTTGACTAACAATGACTGGCCCATAGCACCACAAATCTTTTAGTGGGCAGACTGAGGGGAACCCCAAAGGCCCCAAACTTGTACCCTCTAAATGAGTTCAGCCATCTACTCTATAAAGCACACTCTTTGTGTAAGACCTTCAATAGAAAAGAACTTCAGCAGAATTAGTGTGTCCAAAGTTACCTATTTCCTCATGGGTAAATGTCCAATCAAACAGATTGGCCCAAAGTGGGGCCACAGAGGCCCAGAAGCTTGTCACCCATCTATGGCACCTTCTGGCAGAGAACCATAGGAAAAAATAAAAAAGTCTGGAAGGAAATAAGGAAAAACAAATTCCAAGTCAAAATTCCAGCCTCCACATGGGTCTTTCACCACATCTCTTCCAAGTGTCTTGTTCCATGTCTCCAACTCTTGGGCAAACCCAAGGCTGAAAAGGAAGTATAGCTTCTTCACATGTCTTTCTGTCCCCCGTGTCTTCTTCTGTGAATTCTCTTTGAAAGTAGAATGTTGAAATTCTTTGCCACCTATGTGTTTTTTCTGAACTCTGTTTTCAGACTTACTATTAGCTGCCTAATGAATTTTGGGGCTTCTTCATTTAGTGAGAACATGTTGATGAGTGTTAAATCTTCCTGATATAATGATCCTTTAACTGTTATCTCACCTTCCTCCCTGTCTCTTGTTATCTTTTAATTGGAAATCTACTTCTCTGATATCACTGTTCTTGCATTCTTTTGGGTTTCACTTGTAGGAGTGATTTCAAATCTTTCTTTGAGTTTACATTTTGTCTTTGGAGTTTGTCTCTTGCATTTCTATATTTACAGAGATTTTGTCTCTTTCATTTTGCTATTTTGAGTTGTGATTATGCTTTACTTCTTACAGATTTTGTGTTATTTACTCACTTTTTAAAATATTTTATATGTGCACGATGAAGGCATGGTTAATTTGACTATAAGATTCTCGCATAAAATCTTTTCTTTACCACCATCTTAGAGTTCATACAGGAAGTACTAACTTGTCAGTGATAGCAATACTGCAAGAAACTGGAATGAATGCTAATGCAAGAAATTCGGGTTGAGCTGATTTAGTACTCAGAGAACACCACCAGGTGGCAGTACAAGCCGAGAACACCACCAGGTGGGAGTACAAGCCGAGAACACCAGCAGGTGGGAGTACAAGCCGAGCACAAAGCCGAGTACAAGCCGAGATTCCATTCAGTTACTCCTTAATTGGAAGGAAATTAGTAATGGAGTGTCCTATTTCAGTAGGTGTTTGAAAAACATGGTTTTCATACTAGTTTTATAGAAGCGAGGTTTTGATTTTTTCCCTTTAAATATGACTATGTTGCCCAGGAGTGATCTGTTTTAATAAATTACTTTGAGTAACCCAGAATATCTATGAGTTCCATTTCTGACAGGTATGAGATGCCTAACAAGATGTCTGGTTGGCCACATCCCCTGTGTCACACAGCTATATGTCCTATGCCAATGGTGTAAAGGCTCACCAGGAGCCTTATTTTTGTGGTTTAGATTTGTCTAAACATTTAAGTCACTTACGACTTGAGTGTCGTTATGAGTCAAGTAATCTTGGAATAGTCAAATTATCTTGGCATAAATATTTGCTAGATTGAAAAATATTTTAATTTTACATCTATACCGTCCCAAAGATATTGTAAAAAATATCTGTTTCCTTATTTGTAATCTTGCTGTTTCATGATGCTGGACATTTCTTTTGAGGAACAGACATCTGTGACATGGTGTTCTGTGACTCCTGTGGAATACAGAATAGCTCAAAGAATAAAAGAATAAAACCTAAAACTCAGGTTTATGAGTGGCTTTTGTTGTATGAATGTTACTATTTATATTAGTCACTTCAAAGAGGATTTCTAACTGCACCACTGAAGGTTTGAAAACTCAGCTGCATGAATTAAATCCCTGGCTCCTGAGGTCACCTGCCCCTGTCAGGGATTAACGAGCTGTCATAATGAGCCCACCAAAGGCTGAAATGGGGAGGAAGACAGAGGATTTGATCTGTTCATTCTTTCAAAAGGGAAGAAGAAATTTCAAGAAACTTGGACGCATGATAACATCAAAAGTCTTGCGGCCCATGGGTCTCAATTATTTAGTAAACAATAAAATAAATGGTTAAGAAATGGTTAGACGCAACATCAGTTATTCATGATGGGTTCAACACCACCAGGAAATCTATTGTTTAGTAAGTTGTTCAGACCTGCAAAGTAAGGAAGGGTGGAGAGCCTGGAAGTCTAAATTTGAAGAAGGTCTTTCATAGTACAACGTGGCTGAAGTGAGATATGCCATTAAGTATGTTGATATTTAATTGAAAAATTTCCCAAGTGGTGCTGTTTTGTAGGTTGATATAAAATGGGGTATTTGTTGGTGTTTATTTGACCTATTTTTCTTTAATAGTTTCCATTGGAGGTTTGGATAAAGAGATTAAAAATAGTCCTACCAAATCTGAGACAATATGAAATTAAAGAATTGATTCAATTGTCAAATCAGGATTCAAAAGTCTTAAGATTAGGTGACTTTGGTAAATTCAAAGGAAAATTTTAATGAGAATGCACACACACACACACACACATACATATATGCACATATATACGCATGCTCTTTATATATATGCTTATATATAAGGGCCACAGCTTGTATCTTAAAATCAACAGTATATAATCAAAGCAAGTTATACTTTAGCTGTAGCACATCTGAAAAAAACTTAAGGGAATGTAGTTTGCAGTGAAAGTGGCATAAATTATCTGTGTATCATGGCTGCTGTTAACGGAGTAAATGCTAGCTTATGTTTCATTTTCAAAAAGTGTGTATTGGCAGAAGAAAAAGATGTGTTCCTTTTTCCTGCTGGCTAACCACGGTCTTTCAGTTCTCAGTGCTATACCTCAGGTGGGACAAGTTATATTACACAAGGTGGGGCACAGGAAGGACAATAGAAGCTATTATATGAAGAGAATGACTGAGGAACGAGGTCTCCAACATGCAGAAGCAGAGAACAGAGGGAGACTGGTTTCACATATTTAGAAATCTGCCATGTGAGAGTGGGATTTTTGGTTCTGTGTAATTTGGAGCATCACATTTACATTATGAGGGTAGAAATCTTGAAGAGAGGTTTGTCTTTCATATAATGACTTTCTGATGAAGGAAAGCCATCCTAGATAGAAACACACTGTTTCAGAAAATAGTGATTTCTGCATCATTAGGATGCTTAGACTTGGATACGGAAGGATTTAGAAATCTTTGGCAACTGATAATTGAGTAAATGTGGAAAGTCCTTTTCCTTTCTGAGTCTTTGATTTGTTTCTTAAATCATGATGAAGATAACATGAATCCTTAAGAAAAGTATCTTTGAAAATTTTGCGATATTAATTCATCCCAATATTCTTAATATGTGATGATTTTTGTTTTCATTGTCTCCCATCAATAGAGATAGTAACTGGACTTTAAATGTGACCTTTATTCTTGTTGCCTCAGAGATAAGATCAAAGCTCCAATATCTAGATCAACACTATAGTCACCAAGTACCTCCATATCCTCAAGGGTTGACGTAAGCAGGGCATGCGAAAGGATTGGGGAACCAGACTTTCTTAGTCCACATCTCAGTTCTAGGGGTAGTGTTGACGAGTTGGTGAGGAAGACGACTTGGAAAAGTGTCATTGGTGTTCTGCAAGTGATCCCCTCCCACCAGGGAACTGCTGAGCAAATCTTGTAAAAATACACCGGGCCCGGGAGATTCAGGACAGGACAGTCACCAGAGACTGGAGCTCCCTAGACCAGGCAGTGACTCAGAGCAGAAAGCAGGTTTTGGTGGGAACAACCACCACTACGGAAGAGGTGTGGCAATGGTGCTTGGTCCCCTGGGAGCAAAAGTTGGATTAGTCTAATGAAATTTTATCCCAACAGGGTTGCTTGGAGGGAAAGGCTGCCAACAATTACAGCCCTTCCCTTGACAAGCAGTGTTGGGGAAGACTAAAATTAGCTTGTGGTAGGAGGCCTAGAAGAAATTTAGAAAACTGACTACAATAAGGTGAAATCTTAGCTCTTGTATTTATTTGCTCTGTGAGAGTGGGAGCTGGGGAGAAAGAAACATAGAAGCACCTAACCCCACACTTGTGTTTGCAGTCAGAGAAGGAGATTTAAATCACTTGTGATTTTAGAATTTTGATGTTAAGCAAAAGGGACTTTGAAGAAAGACTCCTCTTGCAACACAAAGGACCAAAGAGAGATATAGGATCTTTCGTTACCTTTCAAGGAAGCAAAAGGAATTCAGAAAGCAGGTTTGAAGGTGGAGAAAATAAAGAAGGTTTTTTTTGCTTTTATCCTGTGCAAACCCACTTTAATCATTGTACTGGTGACAGCTTTGAGTGGAGATATCAGAGCCATGGGTACATTTTAGGCGTCATTGTCACCAGTGATAGAAGTGTCATTAGCAACTCTTCTTACCTCATCTGTTTGAGGTCTGAGATTCTTCACCTATACACTCAATTCTGTACAACTCCTAGTTCCTTTCAGTTTTGTAATATGTTTCCATTTTACTTCACCATCAATGAGATGTATATGCATGTAAAATTTACTTTTTAGAAATAGTTATTTATAGTTAGAATTTTCCTCAGAATTTAATCAACGAACTTCCACATTTTCTTCGGTTGTGTTTTCTATCTAAACACAGTGTTGAGCTTATTTTCTGTGTTTCCAGTAGTTTTTCTTTCCGCTAAACTTTATGTAGATAAGCTTTAGTAAGAGAGGGCACTTTGAGCACATGTATTTTAAAAGTCTTGCCCATCTTAATTCTGCTGATTCAGTATACTTGTAGTTTTCCCAATTTATAGATAAAAATTCAGTAAATTATCTATAAAATTTTATAGATAAAAATTTCACCTTCAAGGAGGTAAATGGAATGGTCAGTTAAATATAAGTAAGTAATAAGGAACTTGTTAGGCCTTTTGGAATTGATGAGATAGTTCTGCATTTTCATATGCACATGTCCAACAATGAATAGACTTAGCTTGTCCTTGAATTTAAATTTTTTTCATAACACAATTGCTGCCTCAGGTAATGTAATGATCTGTAAATGCCTGTCAGAGTCTCTGACGTGCCGCAGAAAGTGTTGGCACCACCAAATCACTTCTTTAACTGGTTTGCTATTTAAAATGACATAGTAAGGTGTGCATTTCATTTCAAATGAAATGAGTCACAGATGAGAACATCAAAAAGTTGACAAAAGGAAGGAGCAATGTATCACTTGTTCTCAGTTTCTCAGTTTTCCCTAGAATTCTTAATTTGGGGATTGATCTCCTGAACAACAGCAATGGTTATAAATTTTACTAGGTCTTGTGTTTATTAGTTTTAAATTGTATGGGACACCCAATCTCTGCAACGATACTGAATAAAGGATATTCAGTTGAGCAGTTTACATGGCTTACATTTAATTACCCCCCTTCCATGTCACACACTGAACTAGAACATCAGTATCAACAACTGAAGTGCACATGATCCAAAAGCAACCTGATATGTTTTTGCTAGTGTAAGGAAAAAAGAGTTAAAATCAGGCTATTTTTTCTACCTTCCACATAACAAACAGCCCGTACCTTGCAATATGGTGTTTTCTACCACTGGGAAACATCTAGCAAAGATGGAACTTGCATTTGACACAGTATGAACCATGTCCCTAGGAGTTCTCCCGTGTAAAGTTGCCTAAGCCAGGGCTTTGCTGTTCTGCCTCTCTCAGTGCTGGAGTCTGTCCAGCTTTGCCTGCCCTTCTTCCTCTGTATATGGGCCCCTGTGTCAGCATTAAAGGGCTTTGTGCAAAGGCCACCCAAGACTCATAATTCTCTTTTCTTCAGCAAGACCTGACAATGACGTACCTGATCTGGAATGGTTACACACTGGCTATCTTCACCAATTTAGACTTGAATTATACCTAAGCTTTTCTTTTTCTTTTCTATTTCAACTTGTGTATTATTCAGTTTACAGGAGACATCATCTTTAAAGCTGAATTATGGAATTCAGCCTTGGCAATTTAAGCCTCTAAAATCTTAATATCCAGAAACTAAACATCCTGTTGGAACACAATGAAAATATTTATGTGTTGGTAAGAGTATAGAAAGTCAAACACAATAAGTCTTTTCTCAAAACCACATGTATATTAGCATAATTTCCAGGTCAGCTCCATATCACGTTGGCTAGGAGGATTATAAGACTTATTATAGAAAGAGTGCACAGAGCTCTAACTGCTATTTCTGAATATTGTTTGTTTTCTTCTTTACTAGATTAAACACTTCAAATCCAAAGAGCTAGTTGAGTAAAAAGAAGCGGCAATTTCCCACGTAATGGACAGGGAGGCAACAGCATACATCATCATTCCTGGTGGTTGAGGTGGCGTTACTTTTGTAATCCAACACTTTCTCTCCTTTTCTATTCTTTACTGCAGGATCAAAGATGAGTGCCCAGTCATGAAGGGACCAGAGAGCCCCATCCACTTTGCACTGTGCTAACAGCTGCTGTGACACATGACCGAAGCTGGCCAATCAGCATCCTGGTGTGTGACTTTCCCATAGTGGAGTCAAGAGTAAAACTGTCTTTGCATCTTGGAGTTAGCTAACATTATCATCTGCAGAGAAAACCCACCTGCCTCCTGACTAGAATAAGGCCTGCACAAAGAGAGACAGAGAAGAGAGAAGAGAAATGGCAATATTGTTTGAGGTCTAGAGTTAGTTCTGTCTAAAGCTAGCTCTAATTAACCAGCCCTATCTTGTTTTGGATAAGTTGACCTGTTTTCCTCTGCTTTGCTTCCTGACTAACACAGACTTCAAGCAGAAAAATTTATAAACCTTTTATGTAACATTATTTTATAGTGTAAAGAAACAGATGGTCTTGGTATGATGATAATAAATATGTCCAAGACTTATTGTATGTCCAAGACTTACTGTATGTCCAAGACTTATGCTATATATTGTAATATATAGCATACAGTGGTTACTTTATGAGTGCATCATAGTCCTCCTTGTTGTTGTTTAATCTTTAGAACAACCTATCTAGTTCAATTACCTAAGCCAGTTAAAGCTAAAAACTTGTTTTTTTTAAAGGGCAAACAAAAATGTGAATTGGATTTCCTGACTGAGTGTACTCACCAGGGCCTCAGAGGGACTTAAATACAGGCAAATACTGAAAGGTTACTAATGGGTTTATTAACAGGGGAAATGAATGACCAGTCATCCCTTGGTGATGCTGGGGTTTGTAGTTCCCGTGTCTGGAGTGTGGGTGAACTCCACAAAAACTGGACCTATAGAGTTCATTCACAACAACCGTTCCCGTTAATAGTTTAAAACGGTAAAAAATTATCTCTTATCTAGATTCCCCTGATCTGGACCAAGTTCAGCTGAATTTAAATTGACTTGCAGATGAATCTGCAGGAAATTGGTAAATTTACTAGCCAGGTAAATGTAGGAGCCTGTTTGGGTCTGAGTTCCAAGCAGCCCAGCAGGGGCGCGGTACCTGGCCCCAGCCTGCAGAAGAGAGAAGGGGCGCAATTAAGGTAGCACTTCCTGGGAACCAGCACTATGGGGAACCAGCAGGCAGGGACTGGGGTTCACCTGTCAGCAACCCACACGGGACCCAAGCCCTGGTCCTCATCTCTCCCGTGCCCATGAATCAGCCCTGCCGCTCCCATTTCTCCTCAAGGACCCTGCTTTCGGTCCCACCTAACCTCCCCAGGCCACACCCAATCCCTCTACTTAACTGGCAAGTGTATGGCTTCATTTCTTTGCCATTACGATGGTATTTACTTTCTGCAGGTTTCTACTTTTGTTTTTCAAAGATGAATAAAGCTCCTTTGACGAGGTGACCTGGCCTGTACTCTGTGCGTCCATTCTCACAAGCTCAGCCCTCATTCTTTGCGCGGATGTGCAGGACTTTCTCCCTAGTCGATGAACCTCCAAAGTCCGGGCACCCAACTCCACTTGCAGGACAGCAAAGAGACCAACGGGTGGCCCTGACCTCAGGCATTCCAGGTGTGACACCCACGCCCGGGGCCTCATCTCCACAGAGCCAGAGGCCACGTCCTCTAGGGAAACATGGGGTCTCTGGGCTTCCCGGGGGGGCTCGGCGGTCACACCTCGTGGCTCTCACCTCAGGTCCTCAGGGGCATCACGGCCATGGCCTACCCATGGGGCCCAGCAGGCCTCCCTTTCCCCTGCTGCTCTCCTTGGCACTGTGTCTCAGGGCCTCCACCTCCTCTCGCCCTGTCCTGCCTCTGGTGAATCCTCTCATCCCACACCTCTGGCCAGCATGCGTTCTCCAATGTGCAAAATCGAAAGAATCATGTGGGGTTCTTTCTGTCTGCAGGCAGAGAGTACAGTGGGCTGAAGGAACAAAATCTATGCAGCCAGCTCTCCTTCACTGCAGTCGATGCATGTTTTCCAGTGGACACAGCAGCCCCTGTGAGGGCCCCGTGTCCATGCGTGGAGGTACACTGGAGGAGGTCCTGCTCACGTCTGGGGACATCAATATCACGGGAGGCCAGGCTCCACAGCCGGTTGAACGGATGCGTGTCTCTGGGATGACGGATGGCCATCAAGTCATGGGAGATCATGACTGAATTCTAGATGACTTGGTGCAAGTCAACAACACAAAGGAGTAGAGTGGAGGAGTCAGTGGTCTGGTGGGCTTGCCTGTATGACATTGCATAGGACTCCACCTCAGGGTGGAGGTTGCGTGGAACCCAGGAATGCCCAGGCTGCAGCTCACAGAAGCTCTCTCCAGGCCAGATCCCCTACAGCAGCCCCGACCCTCCCCCACCCCACCCCGCCCACTCAGAGCCAGCTGGCCGCTGGGGCAGCCGAGCCGGACGCGGGGCTGTCAGACCCGCTCCAGGTTCCTCGGGACAGCTGCTTGGCTCTCACGTCTGACCGCGTGTGTTCCTGTGCAGGACCATCAGTGCCAACGTTCCTCAACCGCCATGGCCAGACTCAGGCCCCCTCGTGTGCCCCGGTGTGCCCCCCCTCAGGTGGATTTGGGCACTTCTGGTCAGAATCTGAGTCAGGGAGGCCAAGGGACCCACGGCGGTGCCACACTCAAGACCCTCAACCCAAGACGGACCTTCCTGTCCTCACCGGGCAACCTAGCGCCCGCCTCTTCTGTGCCCGCGCCCCCCTCCCACCAGCCCTCGAAGGCCGTTCACTCTGCCCACCAGCCAGAGGGGCCCCGGCATCCCCAAACTGCTCTCCGCGGGGCTGTGCAGAGCCGGTGTGCGTAAGCCGGTGAGGGGAGTGAAGATCCTCTGCCTCCCGGGAAATGGACAGAGAAACAGAGGGGGAGACAGAGCAAGTTGGGATAGAAGGGGGGAGAAGAGCGGGTGATGGTGGGCGAGGAGAGGGGAGAGAAGCTGAGGCAGAGGGTCCCATGCACAGGCAAACGGGCAGAGGGCGTGTTGGGAGCCAGACAGGGAAGAGACCAACGGGTGGCCCTGACCTCAGGCATTCCAGGTGTGACACCCACGCCCGGGGCCTCATCCTCCCAGTCGGGTCCTGTCCGCAGGTCCACACACTGCCCAGCTCTAGGTCAGCAGGACCCAGACCTCCTGGGAGCAGGAGCGGCCCCCCGAGAGTGCCGTGGCCGGTCCATGCACACTGTCATGAGCCCGGCACACCCCTCAGGCCCAGAAGGGCCCCACAACCCGTGTCCAGAGTGGAGCAGGGGTGAGTGCGCACTCATCACCTTCCCGGGAGGACGGACAGCGGAAGGGATGGCTCAGCTCTAGGCGGCGGAGCCCGCCCGGCTCGGCCGAGGGGGCTGTGCTGTTGCAGCCTAGGTTGGGCCCCCCTCAGCGCGTGATCCTGAGCCCCAGAAGACCCGGGGCCCAACACAGAGCACTCCCCAGGGAGATTTTGTTGCCTCCGTGAGCCCTTGGGAGACTGGAACACAGCGAAAATTAACATCCAGTTTCCCATCCCAGACTAGAGGCAGGGCCAATCTAGTGAGAGGTGGCAAAGGCCATAGCCCAAGGCGCCCTGCCTGCAGCAAAACACAGACATCCCACTGATTGTGGACCTCACACAAAACTACTGATAAAGGATTGATCACAAAAATATACAGAGAACTGAGGAAACTGAACAAAAATTAAAAAAAAAACATCAAAAATGGGCAGACAAGCTTAAAGAACAGTTCTACAGAGAAAATGCAGATGGGCAAAAAAATATGAAGAAATGTTCAACCTCACTTTTAATAAGGGAGATGCACATTAAAACCACAATGAGATACCACAACACCCCAGTGAGTATGGCACATCTTCAAACAACTAGAAAGAACTGATGATGGCAGGATGTGGAGAAAAAAACTATCCTGCACTGCTGGTGGAAATGCAAACTAGTACAACCACTATGGGAAACTGTTTGGAGGTTCCTCAAACTGCTAAACATGGAGTTTCCTATGACCCAGCAATCACACTCCTAGGTATCTCCCCCCAAAACACACAAAAACACAGATTCAAAAAGAATTGCACCCCCATGATTATTGCTGCTTTATTAACAATTTGAAAGATTTGGAAATACCCCAAATGCCCAAAAGTAGATGATTGCATTAAAAATATGTGGTACATATACACAATGGAATATTGCTCAGCAACCAAAAAATTAGAAACACATGTCTTTTCAGCAACATGGATGAAACTGGCAAAGATCATGCTTAGTGAAATTAGCAAGAAAGAAAAGGAAAAATACCAGATGGTTTCTCTCATAGCAGGAATATCATGGAACACGTGAGAAAATAATGATAATGATGAACAGCTATATACTGGAGACTTTTTGTGGGGGAGTGGGGAATGGGATCAAAAACAGCGTGGGGAGGGAAATGCACTGGACTATGTTGGTAGCACACTAGTGATTTGGTGATGGGAAGCTCAAAGGGAATTGCAAATTAGGTGGAAAATGCACATAATATGTTTTGTCTGTATTTTAGTTTTTTTTTTTTTAAATGTCCGAAGAACTGTTGGGAATAATTTCCTTAAAATTTGATAGTTAAAAAATGAACACACATAAATACTGAAAGTTTTCTTTCTATGTTTGGCTAAGAGAGTAGATTTTCAGTGTTAACTTATCAAATTTAAACCACTTGGACTTCCCAAGCTCAAGGGGGTCAAATTCTTTTTAAAACCCATTTGGTATCAATATTAAAGAAGAGCTCCAGACTGTCCTCTTCTGTTCTCTGCTGTGATTGCTTTCTGATATTTGGTTAGGACTCAAGTCCCAGTCCGCATCAGGCACTCTCACTCTCCTCGAAGTTACCCACAGTACCTAAGGTCCCAGTGCTCTGATGGAGAGCCGTCAGTCCTCTCAGAAGTGAAGTAAGTGGGCCTTTGCACTGGGCTCATCAGAACAGGGATCATCAGAACAGCCCACCAGCACTTGAAGGCATAGCTGTTCAATTTTTGAGATGTGGCTGGTGTAAGGGGAAACTAAAATTTAATTTATTTTGCTCTGAAATGGTACATGGGGTTACTGACTACCACGCTGCAGCGCGGGGGCACCCAGACTAAGGCTACATTAGCACTTCCAACCTATACACTGTGGGTTTTATAAGAAAAAGATGTATGACTGTTGTATTGTGAATAATGCAGTCAGATTTGAGGGAAGTCGGTAGCTTCTTTTTGATGCCCTTTCTTTTATAACCAGTATCATGTACTTTGTGTTACTTTTTGAGGAAAGCAACCGTCTCTCATCTTGATAGGATAGCTGCTTTAAGTGAGTATGCGAACACAATCATTATGCACCCACATGCGAATGTATTACAATCATGGCAATTCCTGCACTCAGTATTGCTGGGGAGGAATGCTAGCCATTAAGCTGTGAACTAAGGCTCAAAATGTTTGTAGACATCAAGATGGGCAACGGGCTAGCCCAGCAGAGATATAGGCCAGGTTATTTTGGTTACCAAATATAGAAAATGTCTTACAGCTATGTAGGTTTATAACCAAGAATGGACAAACGTTTTTCTAGGTCTTAGAAGAAACCAAAAGCTATTAATACAGCACATCACAGTAAGAACATGGACATCACCCCTGTGTTTTATTCTTGGTTCCTGTATTTGCTGTTTTGGGGGCAGATTACCAGAGTGTATTTCAGAAACAACTATTAAATGCCACACCTCTGTGTGTGGTGAGCACTCTATGGAACACAACTGTGAAACGTGCTTCCCATTACACCTCTCTAGGTACTGTCCCAGGCACTAATTCCAACTCTCTCTGCAGTTCAAAAACAGATCTTGTACCTCCACTTCCTGTGACCCGTTCTTCGGATGCACAGGGTTCTGGTGGTTCTACAGTTCATCAGGTAAGTTAAGTTTTAGGTGTTGTATTGGTCACAACTTTGAGAAGCATTTTTCTACTAGTTACTCTGGAGAGCTAGGCTAATGAGTCTTCATTCTGAGATTCTGTGTTTTAAAATTATATACAAAAATGTGAAAGGTATATGATCCAAGACCACATACAACTTGGGGAGGATTGTATTAGAACTAGGTTAGTACAAGGGCTAAGTGATCTGATACTTAGGGCAAACACTGTAAGATCATATGATGCCAGGCTACAAACCAGTGGCTTCAATAATAAAGTGCCTGTGCCAGATTACATTCCTTAAGAACAAATTCCTGAGATGGGTATTTGTATGGGCAGTACTCTTAGATCATCTATGTTGGGAAGAGCAAGATCGGTTTGGCAGGAGTTGAAGTAGTCTCAATAAAGGCATCAGGTGATCTCATGGGGAGTGTGGATGCTGTGGCTTTCTTTCAGATTCATATACCTGGTGACAAAGTGGTGGGACATTTACATACCACAGCAAGTCCTTTGGGAAAAGGTTACCTTGGGAAGGGGGATGACCTTGCATGGGGTATGTTCTCCTGACAAGGGTGATCCCTGAGAACAGTTGTTTTGAGTTCTACAGCAGTTGGGGGAATGAGTGCTTCAGTCCAGAAAGAAATCTGGGGTGGTTAACCACAACGCTCACTTAAGTAATTTGGGAGAGCTAATAGGTTGTTCATCTTTTTCAAATCTATGTAAATTTTCAATGAGTATATCCACGATTAGCATAGCTTTGCACTCAGACCACATTCCTATCTCCTTGTAACTTATAAGCCTCTGTTTCTAGAAAAGAGAGAATAACTTACCTGCTATGGTTATTCTAAGGATTTAAAAGCAATGCTATTCTTCAAGGCTTATTTTGCATTGTTTTCAGAAAGTGGTTATTTATGTTAATTTTTGCTTTCCTAACTATCCCCTAACATTAGTTATCACTTAGGAACCTCAGGAAACATTTATGTATACATATTAGATGCTGAAGGAATAGCTCTCACTTTACTACATACAGAACTCATATGATAAATGGCCTAACTCAAAACTTGCCTGTGGGACTGAAATGATTTTGAATTCAATACCTAGTGAACACTTTATAGGAGTCACAGGCACAGGTCTTAATAGGCACAGCTAATGGGCTGAATATAGTCAACTGCCTGTTTGTATAGCTCAACTGTAATTTCAAAAAAGGTACTCTAACTTTTGACCCTCTCTGTATTTAGCGACTCCCAAATATGTTAGACTTGTCCGACAGGCCAGACTATTTCTGTAAGAGTGGACAGGGGACCAGCGAGGTACTGTGTCACTGTCAGGATTGTGGAGATGTGCACACCAGTCCTACTAGTCCTGGTGTACCATCCTGGCTCCCTGCTTCTTTGCGTGTGTGGGGAAGTGAGGACTTCAGTTCCAGTCCCCTGATGAGTCCCTCCAACAGTGCTGACAGGGCACTGTGTGGGGTGGTCCATCAGAAAGCCCTGAAGAGCTTATCAAAGATCACTTAGCTCCCTACTCTTTGCATCTCTTCCTTTCTACTTGTTAAAGGACAAGCCTAAACCTGGTTTTGTTACTAGTGAAACACTGGGGGGAGGGGGGATAAATAGAGATATACAGCAAACTTGTGAATAAAATTTATTATGCACATCATACAACACAGTTTACTATATAGGCAGTATTTGAGCAGCTTTTGACACATTGACCTTATTTTTATAACTTAACCATTTCAATGTCAACTATTACTTTGACAATATTTCTTCAGTCTATTTCTCAAATTCCTTCTAGAGGAGAAATGGGTCTAAGGATAGCCTGATAGAAGAAAACCCCCAGACGTCTACAAGCTACCTGGCTGCAAAACAAACAGCGAAAACAATAAAAACTATCCAAGCTTCACCAGTCAAGACACTTGAATCTCAGTGAAATGGGAGCTCTGGGGATTGGGTATGAGAGCCACCTTTACTTTGAAACTGTGAATTATAATTATTCAAATTAGACCTTCAAGTGTTCCTTCAGCACAAAATCCAATCTGTGGCTTTTTTTAAAGGTCTATTGACAGCATATTTCTGAAGGGTCATTTTACTTGATAACTGGAAGGATAGTAGCCTTGTAAAACCTCACCTACTTGATACCCTATTTTCCTCTTGAAAAATGAGCCTCTTGTCTACCATTGTAATACCTGTGTGAACAAATTGTTTTAAACCTTAACTTACTGAAGAGACAGAAATTGAGGCTTCTTATTAAAGTTCTGGAATCCTGGACTGCAGCAGCTGGCTAACAATATACCAAATGGAATGAAAGATACTATCTCTGGCTCTCAGCCTGTGCAAGTGCAGGAAGACAGAAGCACCACTTTTACTACAGGTAGTTTTGTTCAAGTGTTTTTGTAATTTTGTGGCATCGATTTACAAATGTTATTTACAAATGAAAAAAGCCCTTTGTTTGTAAAGGTCACTTTCAATTTCTAGTGTCCTTGTCTTGTTTGTGTAAAATAAAAGAACAAACCTCACCCTGTGGATTTCATTTGACTTCAAGCTCAAAACTCACAACTTTCAACCTCAGAGGACTGCTCCATCCTGCTCAAGTTCTAATCATTCCTCTCTGCAGGAAGGCCTTCAAATCTACAGGAAAAAGTACTCATGCAGGACACCTCACGCCAGCTGCCCTTACCCTAACCTTTCCTTCCCTCCTGTCCGACAACCTGCACTTTTTTGAGGTCTTTCCTTCAGAATAGTCTGGTCCTCACATCTTTAATTCATATCTCACGCATCACCTCAATGTCACTAAGTCCCAAGGATAAATTTTACGCTGCCTATTTCTACCATTCTTTGCAGCTCATTCTATTCTACCCATTTACTAGAGCTTCTCTTCTGTGCATGCATACACACCTACCCAGGATCAAGTTCCATAAGCTTCACCAGATCTTCAGTTTGCCATTTTATTGTAGCAACCTCCAACGTGCCCAAATTTCACACCATTTCTTGTAAATGGTAGTCTCCATCATTCATTTCTCTGTTTCAAGCAGCGTTAATTAAGTGGCCTGGCCTCCAATGTGATTAGCCTTAACACTCCTGACTCCCTAACAACTATCTTATTCAGCCTCAAACACTTTTCACCTGTGTCTGAACTAATGGTCATATACCTTTACTAATCCATGGCCTCTCTCCAGAGGCAAGTTTCCCAATGGTCTTGCCAAACAGTAACTATCCTTGACTCAAACCCTATCACAGGAGACTAGCCTTGTGCGTCAATAGAACATTAAGGGTAATGTTTCCTTCATGTAACTGTTAAGTTCCAAAGGGAAGGTCTGTTTTGCTTACCATTGTGCTCTCAGCTTCCAGGGCAGTTCTTCCAGTCAACTTTTTTGAATACCTGAACATAACCTAAACTAGTTCACCAAATATGAGGCATTGGAAGAAAGCCCTCCTTGGGCCTGGAGTAAGCCTGTCATTTGAAAAGGCCATTAGAATCGACAGCACTAAACACCAGTCTTTAAGATTTATATAATTTTAAATGCTACTTCCTGGCACTTAATCACTACACAAATTTTCAAGAAGCACATTAAAACTGTTTCAAAACATGTTATTTACAGCATAAATTTTAGTACTCCCCAGTCTCAAAGATTATAATGATCCATGTAAGCTGTGATGGTCAAGTCCAATGTTCTCATCCAGGACAGCCTAAAGGAAAAACAAACAAACAAACAACACTCAGTCAAACTTAACTACACACATCTTAAGAATATAATAGTAAACTCACTACGTACTTCTGCACTGTTTCTGTACTTAGCTTTAAACTACACCACCAAATAGTCTTGAGATTTGACAATTTTAAGCCTCTTGTTTGCTACAGAGGTAGCAGCTGTTAGCACCTGACTCTAAACACTCACTAGACAAGGGACTACCAAAAAGGTTGCAAACCCCCCAAGAGTAACTTTATGCCAGACCTACTTTGATTATATCACTCTACCTTATTCACCTTTGTGCCTCGGCTGGTACTCAGTTCTCAGTAGTCTGTGCTCCAGACACCCATCTCACCTGAATAAAAATTAGTTGAAGGGAAACTTTACACATTTACAAACTGAAGGTCACACATGTAAATAAATTCATGCAAAAGTACAATCTGTTACTTAGCAGTTCCTATGCCAAAGACAGAAAAGTCAGAGGCAGGAA
>NW_004567108.1:63962719-63978769 GCF_000260355.1 Condylura cristata | reverse complement strand
TCGCCCCGCGCCGCCTCCCGCAGCCCCCCGCCACCGCGTAAGCTACCTCCACGCACCGCGGCGCCGGCGGCAGAAGTGACCGCGCCGCGGGCCCACAGTGCGTTTCTAGCCCCGGAAGGACCCGCTCACCGGGCGGGGCGTGGCGGACTACACCGCTGGCGGCCGCGGCTAGCAGCGCGCCGCCCTGTGGCCGGAGGGCGAAGCGCCCAGTGACTGAGGGGCATTCTCCACAGGTTAGAGGACCAAGGAGCTGGGGGCTGGGGGGTGGGGGGCAGTTCCAGCCTCTGTCCCCTTTGGGCGCTGTGACTTGTTCCTTCCACAGGGGGGTGGGGCTGTGGGTAGTTTCTCAGACGTGCACATTCATCCCCCCTGCTCCCAGGTCACAGATAGGTGGTCAGTGTTGAATTGCGGATGTAGACCTCCTGTCATGGGAAGACAGACCACCTCCAGTGGAGCAAAAGTAGGGCACTCACTCAACAGGTAGTAATTGCTCACTGTGCTTCAGGCTCTAACACAGTGCCTGGAAATCAGATGTGAAGATGCTTCCGAGGAGCCTCTTGGGGGTAGGCACCCAGGAAGAAGCAACAGAACAGAGCTGCCCAATACAGCTGCAAATGTAATGGTGGAATTTCAGAATATCACATTATAAAACTTGAAAAGCATCAAATTAATTTTAACAGTAAATCAACCTGTGTTAAATATGGACATCTCAATATGAATTCAAAATAATATAAAATTCTTGATGACTTAGACTTTCTTTAATTCCTACCTACTAAGTCTTAAAAGCTCAGTGTAGATAATATACTTCCAAAACATTTTCTTCAGATTGGCGGCATTCAAGTGCTCAGAAACAGGTCCTACCCAGCTGACAAGAGCAGTCTGAAGCATGTGGATTGACTTAGATGTGATGGAAGAGAGAGGCAGAGCAAATTATGCAGGGATTTGTACTGTGATAAATAGTTGCGACTTTGTACACATATTTTTTTTAATATTTACTTATTTATGCATAAAGAACTGGATACAGGCCAGAGGTGTAGGGGATGGGGGCTGGGGGTTAAGAGGATTCAGCAGAGACAGAGCGGGGAGCAGAACAGGCAGATCTACTGAAATACTCTACAGAACCCTGGGGCAGCCTGCAAACAAGACAGGTCTGCTGTGCCATGTGAGTCAGCTCAGCCCCCTGGCCAGGGATCAGGACACAACTCCTGTTGCAGTGGCTGTGGACTGTGTCACAGTGCTGGCCTGTAAACTTTTGCACCATCAGGGAGGGCGCGAGTCTTCTTACAGATATTTTAAAAATAAATCACAAATACATGAGAAGTTGTTAATTGGCTTACCACTGGTAACTATTACTCATTGAAGGGGTAGAGACTGCAATGAGAGGTTTTATGTAATAACACTGGGTCTTCTTCTCTTATAAATTCTAGCAGAATTTATCCAGCAACCATTTGTAGCAAATTTCTTTGTTTCTTTGGCACTTAGCAATGGGAGGTGGGCAAAAGAGAGAGAGAGAGACAGAGAGACAGAGAGAGAGAGAGAGAGAGAGAGAGAGAGAGAGAGAGAGAGAGACAGAGAGACAGACAGACAGACAGACAGACAGACAGAGAGAGAGAGAGAGGAGTGGAGAGAGCAGGAGGAAGGAGGAAAGAGAGAGGGAGAGTGGGAGAAAGGGGGGAGGGGAGAAGGGAGGAAAGAGAGAGGGAGGGAAAAGGAGAGGGAGGGAGAAAGAAGATGGAAATGAAAAAGAAAGCAGGTCCACAGTAAAGTGATCATAAGTAGCTTAAATAACATCAACTTGGGGACAATGACCAACAGAAGTAGATGTGTAATGATCCTAGGAAAGTTAACACTATTTCTGTGTCAGGAAGTCAAGGAAGCATCTGGAGGATGAAAGTTGAAGAAATTAGGATAGCATCTCCAAGATTTTTTAAAGACACTGAAGGGTGCAGTGTGGGATTATAACAAACTCAATATCACCTTCTCTCTAGGGAGTAAAGAGAGGCAATTCCTTGGGCTGGACTGGAGAATTCCTTGGGCTGGACTAAGTGTAGATCCAGACCTAACATTAACCCCTGGAGGTAAATGACCCCCTCTCTGGACCTGAAGCCCCTCATTTACAGTATAATAACTATACCCATGTACCACATAGTTTAGTTTAAAGAACTAGGAAAGGCTTGTGGAGTTAGCTATTACTGTGTGGTTCATAGTGACATCCAGTACAGGACTCTTAACATTCCAGCTTTGAGACTTCCTGGATTGAATTCTTCAGGAGGAGGTGACAAGTGCTCAGTTTATTTGAATGACTTTGCAATTTTTCTTACCTTACTGTTTCCTATTCTTCCATTTATATCACCTCCCTAAACTCCGTATGGTTCATGAGTATGTAGAAAGGAGACATTTATTTCAATTGTTGGTTTAGTGATGGTATTAAGAAATAATTTCTAAATATTACCTGTCTTAACCTTACACATCTGTATAAGGAAAATCTAATAGTTAAAGGCAAGCAGAAAGGAGAAAAGAAAAAGACTTGGGATTTTCTTCTGGTCTCCCATCATTGTCAACTGCTAGAGCAAAGGCATTAAAGCAATGATCTCAGAACTACAAGAAGGTTAGTGCAAACATGGGCAACCTTGCTTTTCCTATGTGTGAGACAGAATATTGGTTCCCCCTAAGACCATCCCTTAATTCCACCAACCTGTGAATGCATTTTAATGCAAGGCTTACAGAGGGGTTTTGTAAACATGATTCATGCCAACCACCATGAGGTGGGGTAAACATTGAAGAGGCCAGCAGCAGAGTTATAAGAAATGGAGCAGAAAAGAAGGCAGGAGAGATGACACATGTGGAGAGAATCAACCTTCCATTGCTAGTGTTGAGGATGGGGGAAGGCACCCCAAGTCAAAAAATACAGGAGCCTCTAAAAGCTGGAAATTACCCTCAGCTGAACAAAGGAAATAAGGCTCCTTCTATATGCATGCAACTGAATTATACTAGCAACCAGAAGATTCCAGAACATTGCAGAAGAATGCAGAAGCAGATCAGTCCCTATAAAAGACAATAGCCAGGGTGAGGCCTTAATTGAAGTAGGGGATTCTCTGTGTATCTCTCCTCTCCTCGCTTATTTTGAGATTCTTTAAAAAAAAAATCCTCAAAATTAAGAATATCAGAAGGGGGCCCTCCCTGGTGGTGCAGTGGGTTAAAACGGTGCTATGAAGCTGTCATCAGCCACCGCAATGGGAGTTTGATACCCATCCCTGGAGGTGACTCAAATGGAGAGGCAGACCTCTCCTGTCTGGCTCGTTGCTCCCCTCAGCAATGTGTTTCACTGGATCTGACTGTTCTGCTCCCCACTCTGTCTCTGGTGAATCCTCTCATCCCTGCGCCACTGGCCTGTACCCCATTTTTTGTATACATAAATAAAGAAATCTTTAAAAATAAAAGAATATCAGAGGGGCTATCACAGGCCTTGCTTTTCTACTAGAAACCCATGTGTATGTAAAGGTAACACTTTTCCCATAATGATTGATAATTTAGAGCATTTCTGTCTTTTTTTGAATCTTAGTCAAATTCTTGGAGAACATGACAAAATTATTCTGTAGTTCATTTGGAATAAGAAATTGATGAGACTAGTGGAAACAATTTAGAAAAAGAGTAATGAAGGAAGACTTATTATTCCTTCCTTAATACTGTCTATTAAACATACTTGGATATAAATATCGAAACATATACTAAACTTTATAGAAGATTTAAATCAGCATGATATTGGCAAAGGCATTCACCTGTCAATGTAATGATGTGTATAACATAGAAGTAGTTTTATTGTATGTTAAATCTTCATATATTTTAAAGCAAACATTCCAAATCAGCAGTGAAGGGAGGGGTTAACCCACACAGGTTGCCAACAGATGAAAATATAATTTGGGGAAAACTAGATTTTACATGATATTATAAAAAAATAAGAACTACATTTTTTTAAAGTCAGATAATAAATAGCAAAAATTGTATACTTTTGATTGTAGAAAGTGTAAGGTTGAGGCGGCCAGATGATATGGGGGCGGGCACCTTGAATCTGGGACTGTTCCAGTCTGCATGCCTGCAGCCTCCTAAAGTCTGGGAACCGTCGGCATTCTGGGAACTGAAAGCATCATTGATGAATCCATTTCTGAAAAAGCAGCTTCCGTGTCCCATAAAAGCATATCCGTGTTCCCCAGCAGGTGCAACTTCTCTGACCCCGTGGGGGTCAGTGAACCTCACCAGGGAGCACAATAAAGTTCCTGTCTATCAGAATCTTTGTCTGGATCTCTTCATCTTTTAACTCTGCTGAACCTTTCAGGAAGGATGAACAAAATTTAAAATCAATCACTTCTTCAAAAGGTAGAAAGAAATTCGTTTCCATTAGTGATGAGGTAGTAGAGACTTTTCTTACCTTTGACCATAAGCATGTCTTACATTTCAAAATAATAACTATAGTTTAGTTTACAAATAGTTCAGTAACTCAAAGAAATAAGAATATAATTGATAATCTTGATTTGACACAATTGAAAACTTTTGTTTTTAAATTAACAAAGAGAAATATTGTTCAACTTCTTGGAAGTATTGTGATACTATAATCCTTAATAATAAGCTCTTTATGTTACTCCATATATAGAGTGTGAACTGGTAGAGCCAAAGGCAAAACGATATATTTCACAAAAGTGAAACATAAATTCTAGAACATGCCAAAAAGTATTAATATCTTAAGGACACCTAAGAAAATTATTTCTGTTACACCACTCCTATGCAACAAAACTATTAAACCTTAACTTCCACATTTTTTCTTATATTTGTAAGTGGTGTCACAAAATTAGCCAGCTTTATTATTTTTCTTTTTTATTTAATATTTTTAATTGCGGTAATATTAGGATACTCCCAATCAGGTATTGCCACCATATTGCACCCAACACCAGATAACCCATATGCACCAACATAGTCCATGACCTCCCCACCACCATCCCATCAGGATGCTTCAGTTCTATAGTCAGCTGTCAAGGGTCAGATTTTAAGCTTGTTTTATCTGACTCTTAGTTTGGGTTCTTCTACATATTAGTGATAGTATTTCTCTTTCTTCTGACTTAATGTACTTAGAATTGTCCCTTCCAACCTTAACCATGTTCCTACTTTGGCATGAGTTTATTCTAGTGTGTAGATATATACACCACATCTTCTTGATCCATTCATCTGTTCTGGGGCATTTAGGTCATTTCCATGACTGGACTATTGTAAATAGCACTGCAATACATATGGGAGTGCAGAATTGCTTTCAAATTAGTGTTTTGAATTTTGGGGATGGATGCCTAGTAATGGAGCTGCTGGGTTGTATGACAGATTCATTTACATTGTTTCGAGACACTTCCACACTGCTTTCCTGGGGCTAGACCAGTTTTCATTACCACTAGCAGTGTAGGAGGGCTCAATTTTCTCCACATCTTTGCCAGCACTGTGGTTTCTGTCTTTTCAATATGGGTTATTTTCAAAGGTGTGAGTAAGCATCTCATTGTGGTCTTGATATGCAATTTCCCTGATGAAAAATGGTGATGAACAGTTTCTCACGTGCTTGTTTGCTGTCTGTATGTCTTGCTATTAGAAGTTTCTGGTTAGTTCTTTTATTTTCTCCCATTCATTCTGGTATCATTTCATTTTAGTTCCAGTTTCTTTTGCTGTGCAGAAATTTTTAAGTTTGATGTAGACCTAATGGTTTATAATCTTTTGTTTTCCTTGTTATTGGTGGTGATTCTCTATAAAAATAATTGTAGGTTATGTCATGAGTGTTTTGCTTGTCCTCGTATGTATTTTATGGCTTCAGATCTTACATCCAAGACTTTTATCCATTTTGAACTGATTTTTCCTATGGTGTGACATAGTAACTCATTCATTCTTTTACATACACATATCTTTTCCCCAACATCATAATTGACTACTCTGTCCTTGCTTCAATGTATGGCCCTGGCCTCTTTGTCATAAATTATCTGTCCATAAAGATATGGGTTTATGTTTGGGTCTTCAATTCCATTCCATTGATCTGTGTATCTGTTTTTGTTTCAGTACCAGGCTTTATAAAAACTATTATGGCTTTAAAATATATTATCTTTCTTCTTTGCCAAGAATGCTTTGGCTATTCAGGGTCTTTAATGATTCCATATGAATTTCAGTAGTGTTTGTTTCAGTTCCTTGAAAAATATCATTGCTATTTTTATTGGCATTGCATTGAATCTATATTGCTTTATGAGGGTGGCCATTTTGATAATGTTGGTTCTTCTTATCCATGATCAGAGAATATTTTCCCTTTATACCTTTCAACAATATGTCATAGTTTTCTTTGTATGGATGACTCACCTCCTTGGTTTGGTTTACTCCTGGTTTTTTAAATTTCGTGCCTATGTGATTATAAATAGAATTGCTTTCTTAATTTCTTATTCTTCATCTCATTGTTTGTATATAGGGAGAAAGCTGATTTTGTACATTGATTTAATTCACTGATGCTAAATTGATTAATTACTTCAATTAGCTTTTCTGTGGAATCTTGAGGATTTTCTCTATCTTATCATCTCATCTTCATGTACTGATAGTTTTACTTCTTTCCCAATTTGAATGTTTGAATTCCTTTTATAGGTTTTTCTTGTCTGATGTTCTAATACTTCCAATACTACATTGTATAGACATCCTTGTCTTGTACCAGATCTTGTTGGAAAAGTTTTCAGTTTTTACTGTTGAGAATGATCGCAGCTGTATGTGTGCTATATAGCTTTTATTATGTTAAGATACAGTTTGTTTACCCTCAGTTTTTAAAAAAAAATTATTTATGTATGCCTGTAGGAACCAGGGTGTAGACTGGAGGTATGAGGGGTAAGAGGATTCACTGAGGAGCTACTGAGATACACTGCTGAGGGGAGCAGCAGGCAAGCCTGGAGGGGTCTGCTGCACCATGCCGGTCAGCGCCCTGCAGCTGGGGTTGGAAGTCCAGCTGCAGTGGCTGGGGATAGCTTCATGGCACTGTCTCCTTAATCCCTGCACCACCAGGGGTCCCTGTTCATCCCCAGTTTTTAACACAAATAGATGTTGGGTCTTATCAAATTTGTTTTAGCACCTATTGGGATGGTCATGTTTTGATCTCTCTTTTTGATGATGTGATAATTACACGGACTGATTTTCAGATGTTAAACCAACCTGTGTACCTGGTATGAATCTCACTTGGTCACATGTGTGCTCCTTTTAATACACTGTAGGATTTTCATGTGTTGTCTTTTTTTTGTTGTTGTTCTTTTTTTTTTTTGGTTTATGGTATTAATGTTGGCCTCATAAAATATGTTGGAAGTGTTCTTTGATTTTTTAGAAGAGTTTGAGCAGGATAAATAATTTATAATTGAAGATTCGTTTAATTCACTTGTGAGTCCATCTGGTCTGAACTTTTGCTTTTTTTGTGTGTGTGTGTTTGTGTGTGTGTGTGTGAGTGTGTGTGTGTAAGAGAGAGAGAGAGAGAGAGAGAGAGAGAGAGATTTGATTACTGTTTCAATTTCTTTGCTTGTGGTTGGTTTGCTCAGGATTTCATTTCCCTTACCATTCGTTCTCAAATGATTGTATCACAATAATAACCTTTTCGTCTCTTCTAGGTTATTGAATTTGTTAGCATTAAATGTTCATAAGTAGTCTCTAAAGATCCTTTGAATTTCTACAATGCATATTGAAAATTATCTTCTCATTTTTGATTCTCTCTTGGAGTTTTTCCCCCTTATTTCTGGCTGTCTTGCTAGAATCTAGTTTGTCTACTTTAAGGAAGACATTTTGGTTTTGTTAATCTTTTGGGCTGCATTTTTATTTTTATTTCATTTATTTCTGCTTTGATTTTATTATTTCTGTTCCACTGATTTTCAGAGTTTCTTTTCTTTTTCAATTCTTTAAAATAAGAAAGAAGCTTATTAGTGGAACACTTTTTCCTTTCTTTTTAATAATTATTTATTTGTGCATACAGAACTGGGGTACAAGCCAGAGGTTTATTTATTTGTGCACACAGAACTGGAGTACAAGCCAAAGTTTATTTATTTACGCATATAGAACTGGAGTACAAGCCAGACGTACAGAGAGGATTCACCAGAGATAGAGAGGGGAACAGAAAATTTAGATCACCGAAGTACACTTCTGAGGGGAACAGAAAGTGGGTCAGGAGATCTCTGCCACGCCCTGTGATCACCTCTGGGGTGGGGATCAAACTTCTGCTGAAGTGGCTGCAGCAAGCTTGTAGTGCTGTGTCCTCACTCATTGAGCCACGAGGGGGCCCACTTTTTTCTTTCTTAATGTGGGCCTATGTAGCCATAAACTTCTCTCTTAGTATTGCTTTTATTCTATACTGAAAGTTTTGGAAAAATTTGTCCTTCTATGATTTAAAAAAAAATATTTTTTTATGCATATAAGAACTGGGGTACAGGCAAGAGGCATGGAGAGTGAGAGAATTCATTAGAGACAGAGTGGGGTGCAGAACAGGCTCTAGTGAAATACACTGCCAAAGGGAGCAGCAGCAAAACCAGAGAGGTCTGCTGTGCCATGTGGGTCAGCTGCTGGCTTTAGTCAAATAAAACAACAAACAGAATGTCAGAAGATACCAGAAAGATAAATCCTAAAACTGGTTCAACTTGTTTAAAATCATTTTTTTTTCTCTATCCACCATGATCAGGCGAGGTCTGTGCGCCATGTCGGTCACCTCCCTGGCCCAGGGTCGAACTGCGGCTAGCTTCACAGTGCTGGGTTTTAACTCAAATTACCCCCTTCTAGATTTTCAATCAAAGCCACCTAATAAAACATGTTTATAATTCTCTAGTTTGAGGAGCTAAACTTCTCTATTGAAATCATACAAAATAAGCGCCTTTTCAAAAGTAGCTAAAATTCTTACACTTTTTCATGATGACATCATGCAGAGAGAAAATGCAAGCACAAGTTAGTTTTGCTTACAAAAATAAAACACTGGTGCAGATCCTGGTCAGCAAAAATAGGAAAAATTTCCTTGAGTGAAAACAAATAATGTAAGAATAGAAACACAGTATTATTTCAAACAAAACTTAGCAAAAATCATGTTCATTTCCAATAGTCCACTCAATCCCATGTATAAATTCACACATTAAAGTTCCATCTATTAGAATGAGTTGAGTTCTTCCTCCCACTAATTTCTCCAGAAAAATTTCTGCAGATGTCAAACCAATAAAATAAACACCATTATTGCAGGAAAATAACAATCAAAATCAACAATTTACAGTGACAATTGACAATTTTCATTGGCACCTAAAGTTCTCACATAATTTTTAGACTACCAAATTTCGTATTTATGTTTTTATCAAAACTAGACATTTCTCTCAAAAGTCAATGTTTCTCTTCTAGTTCTAACTTACCAGGTAACTACAAGTAGATCAAATTTTTCTAATTCCTTTCCCATGGAAAAAGGAAGAAATTTTATGGAGTATTTCAGGATCTCTACTGTGTTTCTGTAAGATTTCCCCTGACTAAACAAATAATTTAGATTCCGGGACTCCTTGACTAAAGTGTTTTTTTGAAAAAGCATATTTAATTGCATGAACATTTCAAGACAACACATTAAATTCCAAATTAGTTTACATTAACCAAAATTATCCCAGATAATGTTTCCTGGAAGTCTTATACAGTTTCCATTACATTTTTTTAAATTCAAAATTGTTGTAAGAACCATGTATACCAATTTTTACATCCTCTCAAGGCCAGGACAACTAGCTACAGGGGAAAACATACAACATATAGACACAGATGGCTCCCTTAGTTTTCATTTAATTCACATGGGACAGCTTATATAATTGTGGTCTTTTATTCCAAGTTTCAGAAAAAAAATAAGGAAAAGTTTTTCCATGAACTAAAATAAAACTGCTAAAAATTGTGAACTGCTGCTGGAATATCATCATTTGTTCCAGTTGTCATTCTACATACCTAAGAATTTGGAAACAAACAAACAAAATTCAGAGCCACTAAAAGGAGGATCATGGCCTTGTTGATTGCTTTAGGGTTTTCATTATTCGAATCTTCACATTAGTAGTTGAAATCTGGGGTATTCTGTATACCCCAGAATCTGAAAGAGTAAAATCAAATTACCTTTCCATCAAAAGGAGTCATGTTCTTACTTCTGTTAACTCCCAAGCATGCGATTTTCCTGGAACATAATCTGAAAGAATAAAATTAAAGTGCAAATAAAGAACCCCAAACTGGGGAGGCGTGACAACACAAGTATGAAAACTGGTGCAACTGCCCTCTTGCAAAAACATGTCATGAGTGGCTGCCACAAGCTTGGGGTTTCTACACTGGCAATCTGGTGCCACAGCGCTTTCCAGAATTCCCTCTGTGTAAAGTAGAGTGTTTGAGTCTCATTTTCCTCCAGCAATCCAACAAACCCAAGAATTCAAACAGGAACATGGCCAACAGAAATGGTGTAGACAGAAGTTCCCAGCAGTAAACCCTTACAAACCTATGTCAGATAAAAGTGACCCAGGCCTTGCAAAACCAAGTCACTCCAGGAATCCACTAGGGCGAATTAGCAATAGCCAGTGATCACTCAATCATAAGGTTTCTTTCACCTTAGCTCACAGATATGAATTTGCTCATTCAAAGATCATTGCTCCATCACTGTTTTGTAAATCCCCTGAGGCAGACATGAGGGAGTAGCAACAAAAGCTCAAAAAAGTGAACTTATGCTAACAAAGGATTTTGCTAGGTATACATAGTAGGGGGACAAATTTAAAAAATATCAAAAACATCTAAATTGCAGAGTAGCTCAACTTGTGGCTTCAGACACCATCTTGGAGACTGATTTAGAATGAAGTGCAAACTCCTCATTTATTCTGGTTGTGTGATTGCAACTTACTATCACTTATTGTGTAAAACTGACTGTTACCATACAAAAGCTCCACAAAACAACCCCTGAACTAATGACCATTAACATGATGCACATATACACACAAAGTCCCCACAAGGTCAAAACGAGTTTTTCCAATTTGAGAGTCTTCTAACCCTATCTGAAACACAAATACACTAGTGAAACAAAAAACATTTTGCTTAGGATAGCCATGCCATGGGGAAGCCTTCTTTCCCCAAGGTTGACTAACAATGACTGGCCCATAGCACCACAAATCTTTTAGTGGGCAGACTGAGGGGAACCCCAAAGGCCCCAAACTTGTACCCTCTAAATGAGTTCAGCCATCTACTCTATAAAGCACACTCTTTGTGTAAGACCTTCAATAGAAAAGAACTTCAGCAGAATTAGTGTGTCCAAAGTTACCTATTTCCTCATGGGTAAATGTCCAATCAAACAGATTGGCCCAAAGTGGGGCCACAGAGGCCCAGAAGCTTGTCACCCATCTATGGCACCTTCTGGCAGAGAACCATAGGAAAAAATAAAAAAGTCTGGAAGGAAATAAGGAAAAACAAATTCCAAGTCAAAATTCCAGCCTCCACATGGGTCTTTCACCACATCTCTTCCAAGTGTCTTGTTCCATGTCTCCAACTCTTGGGCAAACCCAAGGCTGAAAAGGAAGTATAGCTTCTTCACATGTCTTTCTGTCCCCCGTGTCTTCTTCTGTGAATTCTCTTTGAAAGTAGAATGTTGAAATTCTTTGCCACCTATGTGTTTTTTCTGAACTCTGTTTTCAGACTTACTATTAGCTGCCTAATGAATTTTGGGGCTTCTTCATTTAGTGAGAACATGTTGATGAGTGTTAAATCTTCCTGATATAATGATCCTTTAACTGTTATCTCACCTTCCTCCCTGTCTCTTGTTATCTTTTAATTGGAAATCTACTTCTCTGATATCACTGTTCTTGCATTCTTTTGGGTTTCACTTGTAGGAGTGATTTCAAATCTTTCTTTGAGTTTACATTTTGTCTTTGGAGTTTGTCTCTTGCATTTCTATATTTACAGAGATTTTGTCTCTTTCATTTTGCTATTTTGAGTTGTGATTATGCTTTACTTCTTACAGATTTTGTGTTATTTACTCACTTTTTAAAATATTTTATATGTGCACGATGAAGGCATGGTTAATTTGACTATAAGATTCTCGCATAAAATCTTTTCTTTACCACCATCTTAGAGTTCATACAGGAAGTACTAACTTGTCAGTGATAGCAATACTGCAAGAAACTGGAATGAATGCTAATGCAAGAAATTCGGGTTGAGCTGATTTAGTACTCAGAGAACACCACCAGGTGGCAGTACAAGCCGAGAACACCACCAGGTGGGAGTACAAGCCGAGAACACCAGCAGGTGGGAGTACAAGCCGAGCACAAAGCCGAGTACAAGCCGAGATTCCATTCAGTTACTCCTTAATTGGAAGGAAATTAGTAATGGAGTGTCCTATTTCAGTAGGTGTTTGAAAAACATGGTTTTCATACTAGTTTTATAGAAGCGAGGTTTTGATTTTTTCCCTTTAAATATGACTATGTTGCCCAGGAGTGATCTGTTTTAATAAATTACTTTGAGTAACCCAGAATATCTATGAGTTCCATTTCTGACAGGTATGAGATGCCTAACAAGATGTCTGGTTGGCCACATCCCCTGTGTCACACAGCTATATGTCCTATGCCAATGGTGTAAAGGCTCACCAGGAGCCTTATTTTTGTGGTTTAGATTTGTCTAAACATTTAAGTCACTTACGACTTGAGTGTCGTTATGAGTCAAGTAATCTTGGAATAGTCAAATTATCTTGGCATAAATATTTGCTAGATTGAAAAATATTTTAATTTTACATCTATACCGTCCCAAAGATATTGTAAAAAATATCTGTTTCCTTATTTGTAATCTTGCTGTTTCATGATGCTGGACATTTCTTTTGAGGAACAGACATCTGTGACATGGTGTTCTGTGACTCCTGTGGAATACAGAATAGCTCAAAGAATAAAAGAATAAAACCTAAAACTCAGGTTTATGAGTGGCTTTTGTTGTATGAATGTTACTATTTATATTAGTCACTTCAAAGAGGATTTCTAACTGCACCACTGAAGGTTTGAAAACTCAGCTGCATGAATTAAATCCCTGGCTCCTGAGGTCACCTGCCCCTGTCAGGGATTAACGAGCTGTCATAATGAGCCCACCAAAGGCTGAAATGGGGAGGAAGACAGAGGATTTGATCTGTTCATTCTTTCAAAAGGGAAGAAGAAATTTCAAGAAACTTGGACGCATGATAACATCAAAAGTCTTGCGGCCCATGGGTCTCAATTATTTAGTAAACAATAAAATAAATGGTTAAGAAATGGTTAGACGCAACATCAGTTATTCATGATGGGTTCAACACCACCAGGAAATCTATTGTTTAGTAAGTTGTTCAGACCTGCAAAGTAAGGAAGGGTGGAGAGCCTGGAAGTCTAAATTTGAAGAAGGTCTTTCATAGTACAACGTGGCTGAAGTGAGATATGCCATTAAGTATGTTGATATTTAATTGAAAAATTTCCCAAGTGGTGCTGTTTTGTAGGTTGATATAAAATGGGGTATTTGTTGGTGTTTATTTGACCTATTTTTCTTTAATAGTTTCCATTGGAGGTTTGGATAAAGAGATTAAAAATAGTCCTACCAAATCTGAGACAATATGAAATTAAAGAATTGATTCAATTGTCAAATCAGGATTCAAAAGTCTTAAGATTAGGTGACTTTGGTAAATTCAAAGGAAAATTTTAATGAGAATGCACACACACACACACACACATACATATATGCACATATATACGCATGCTCTTTATATATATGCTTATATATAAGGGCCACAGCTTGTATCTTAAAATCAACAGTATATAATCAAAGCAAGTTATACTTTAGCTGTAGCACATCTGAAAAAAACTTAAGGGAATGTAGTTTGCAGTGAAAGTGGCATAAATTATCTGTGTATCATGGCTGCTGTTAACGGAGTAAATGCTAGCTTATGTTTCATTTTCAAAAAGTGTGTATTGGCAGAAGAAAAAGATGTGTTCCTTTTTCCTGCTGGCTAACCACGGTCTTTCAGTTCTCAGTGCTATACCTCAGGTGGGACAAGTTATATTACACAAGGTGGGGCACAGGAAGGACAATAGAAGCTATTATATGAAGAGAATGACTGAGGAACGAGGTCTCCAACATGCAGAAGCAGAGAACAGAGGGAGACTGGTTTCACATATTTAGAAATCTGCCATGTGAGAGTGGGATTTTTGGTTCTGTGTAATTTGGAGCATCACATTTACATTATGAGGGTAGAAATCTTGAAGAGAGGTTTGTCTTTCATATAATGACTTTCTGATGAAGGAAAGCCATCCTAGATAGAAACACACTGTTTCAGAAAATAGTGATTTCTGCATCATTAGGATGCTTAGACTTGGATACGGAAGGATTTAGAAATCTTTGGCAACTGATAATTGAGTAAATGTGGAAAGTCCTTTTCCTTTCTGAGTCTTTGATTTGTTTCTTAAATCATGATGAAGATAACATGAATCCTTAAGAAAAGTATCTTTGAAAATTTTGCGATATTAATTCATCCCAATATTCTTAATATGTGATGATTTTTGTTTTCATTGTCTCCCATCAATAGAGATAGTAACTGGACTTTAAATGTGACCTTTATTCTTGTTGCCTCAGAGATAAGATCAAAGCTCCAATATCTAGATCAACACTATAGTCACCAAGTACCTCCATATCCTCAAGGGTTGACGTAAGCAGGGCATGCGAAAGGATTGGGGAACCAGACTTTCTTAGTCCACATCTCAGTTCTAGGGGTAGTGTTGACGAGTTGGTGAGGAAGACGACTTGGAAAAGTGTCATTGGTGTTCTGCAAGTGATCCCCTCCCACCAGGGAACTGCTGAGCAAATCTTGTAAAAATACACCGGGCCCGGGAGATTCAGGACAGGACAGTCACCAGAGACTGGAGCTCCCTAGACCAGGCAGTGACTCAGAGCAGAAAGCAGGTTTTGGTGGGAACAACCACCACTACGGAAGAGGTGTGGCAATGGTGCTTGGTCCCCTGGGAGCAAAAGTTGGATTAGTCTAATGAAATTTTATCCCAACAGGGTTGCTTGGAGGGAAAGGCTGCCAACAATTACAGCCCTTCCCTTGACAAGCAGTGTTGGGGAAGACTAAAATTAGCTTGTGGTAGGAGGCCTAGAAGAAATTTAGAAAACTGACTACAATAAGGTGAAAGCTTGGCTCTTGTATTCATTTGCTGTATGAGAGTGGGGAGCTGGGGAGAAAGAAACATAGAAGCACCTAACCCCACACTTGTGTTTGCAGTCAGAGAAGGAGATTTAAATCACTTGTGGTTTTAGAATTTTGATGTTAAGCAAAAGGGACTTTGAAATACTGAAGAAAGACTCCTCTTACAACACAAAGGACCAAAGAGAGATATAGGATCTTTCTGTTACCTTTCAAGGAAGCAAAAGGAATTCAGAAAGCAGGTTTGAAGGTGGAGAAAATAAAGAAGGTGTTTTTTTGCTTTTATCCTGTGCAAACCACTTTAATCATTGAACTGGTGACAGCTTTGAGTGGAAATATCAGCGCCATGGGTACATTCTAGGCGTTATTGTCACCAGTGATAGAAGCGTCATTAGCAACTCTTCTTACCTCATCTGTTTGAGGTCTGAATTTCTTCACCTACAGACTCAATTCTTTAGAACTCCTAGTTCCTTTCAGTTTTGTAATATGTTTCCATTTCACTTCACCATCAGTGAGATGTATGTGCATGTAAAATTTACTTTTTAGAAATAGTTATTTATAGTTAGAATTTTCCTCAGAATTTAATCAACTAACTTCCACATTTTCTTCTGGTTGTGTTTTCTACCTAAACACAATGTTGAGCTTATTTTCTGTGTTTCCAGTAGTTTGTCTTTCCGCTAAACTTTATGTAGATAAGCTTTAGTAAGAGAGGGCACTTTGAGCACATGTATTTTAAAAGTCGTGCCCATCTTATGGGTCAAACACTTCACGACATACACTTTAGCGACATCTTTAAAGACAGAGCACCCAACGCCACAATAGTGAAGGCAAAGATAAATAGATGG
>NW_004567108.1:63958165-63961754 GCF_000260355.1 Condylura cristata | reverse complement strand
AAAAAAAAAAAAAAAAAAAAAAAAAAAAAAAAAAAAGTCGTGCCCATCTTAATTCTACTGATTCAGTATACTTGTAGCTTTCCCATTTTATAGATAAAAATTCACTAAATTATCTATAAAATTTTATAGATAAAAATTTTACCTTCAAGGAGGTAAATGGAATGGTCAGTTAAATATAAGTAAGTAAGAAGGAATTTGTTTGGCCTTTTGGAATTGATGAGATAGTTATGCATTTTCATATGCACACGTCCAACAATGAATAGACTTAGCTTGTCCTTTAATATAAATTTTTTTCAGAACACAATTGCTGCCTCAGGTAATGTAATTATCTGTAAAAACCTGTCAGAGTCTCTGACGTGCCGCAGAAAGTGTTGGCACCTCCAAATCACTTCTTTAACTGGTTTGCTATTTAAAATTATATAGTAAGGTGTGCATTTCATTTCAAATGAAATGAGTCACAGATTATAACATCAAAAAGTTGACAAAAGGAATGAGCAATGTATATATATCTTGTTCTCAGCTTCTTAGTTTTTCCCTAGAATTCTTAATTTTGGGTTGATCTCTTGAACAACAACAATGATTATAAACTTTACTAGGTTGTGTATTTATTAGTTTTAAATTGTATGGGACACCCAATCTCTGCAACGATACTGAATAAAGGATATTCACTTGAGCAGTTTACATGGCTTACATTTAATTATTCCCTTTCCATGTCACACACTGAACTAGAACATCAGTATCAACAACTGAAGTGCACATGACCCAAAAGCAATCTGATATGTTTTTGCTAGTGTAAGGAAAAAAGAGTTAAAATCAGGCTATTTTTTCTACCTTCCACATAACAAACAGCCCGTACCTTGCAATATGGTGTTTTCTACCACTGGGAAACATCTAGCAAAGATGGAACTTGCATTTGACACAGTATGAACCATGTCCCTAGGAGCTCTCCCGTGTAAAGCTGCCTAAGCCAGGGCTTTGCTGTTCTGCCTCTCTCAGTGCTGGAGTCTGTCGAGCTTTGCCTGCCCTCCTCCCTCTGTATATGGGCCCCTGTGTTAGCATTAAAGGGCTTTGTGCAAAGGCCACCCAAGACTCATAATTCTTTTTTCTTCAGCAAGACCTGACAATGACGTACCTGGTCTGGAATGGTTACACACTAGCTATCTTTACCAACTTAGATTTGAATCATGCCTAAGCATTTCTTTTTCTTTCTTTCTTTCTTTCTTTCTTTCTTTCTTTCTTTCTTTCTTTCTTTCTTTCTTTCTTTCTTTCTTTCTTTCTTTCTTTCTTTCTTTCTTTCTTTCTTTCTTTCTTTCTTTTCTATTTCAACTTGTGTATTATTCAGTTCATAGGAGACATCATCTTTAAAGCTGAAGTATGAAATTCAGCCTTGGCAACTTAAGCCTCTAAAATCTTAATATCCAGAAACTAAAAATCCTGTTGGAACACAATGAAAATATTTATGTGTTGGTCAGAGTATAGAAAGTCAAATACAATAAGTCTTTTCTCGAAAGTACATATATATTATATTAGCATAATTTACCAGGACAGCTCCATATCATGTTGGCTAGGAGGATTATAAGACTCATTATAGAAAGAGAGCACAGAGCTCTAACTTCTCTTTCTGAAGACAGTTTCTTTTCTTCTTTACTAGATTACAGACTTCATATCCAAAGATCTAGTCCAGTAGTAAGAAGAGGCAATTTTCCATGTAATCGACAGGGTGCAACAGAACACATTATCATTCCTGGTGGTTGTGGTGGCATTACTTTTGTAATCCTACACTTTCTCTCCCTTTCTATTTTTTATTGCAGTATCAAAGATGAGTGCCAAATCCTGATGGAGCCAGAGAGCCCCATCCACTTTGCAATGTGCTGCTGTGACACATGACCGAAGCTGGCCAATCAGCATCCTGGTGTGCAACTTTCCCATAGTGGAGTCAACAGTAAAACTGCCAACCCTCCCTGGTGGTGCAGCGGGTTAAAGCACAGCACTGAGAAGCTAAAGCCACTTCCACATGAGTTCGATTCCTGCCTGCCCCGGAGGAGATCCACATGGCGTGGCAGACCTCTCCTGACCAGCCCTCTGCTCCCCTCAGCAGTGTACTTCGTCCATCTGCCTGTTCTGCTCCCCACTCTGTCTCTGGTGAAGTCTTTCACCGCCCCTGAGCTTCTGGCCTGTACCCCAGTTCTGTATGCACAAATAAATAATTCTTTAAAAAAAAGAATAAAATAGCCTTTGCTTCTTGGAGTTAGCTAACATTATCATCTGCAGAGAAAACCCACCTGCCTCCTTACTAGAATAAGGCCTGCACAAAAAGAGACAGAGAAGAGAGAAGAGAAATGTCAATATTGTTTGAGGTCTAGATGTAGTTCTGTCTAAATCTTGCTCTAATTAACCAGCTCTGTTTTGTTTTGGATAAGTTGACCTGTTTTTTTCTGGTTTGCTTCCTGACTAACACAGACTTCAAGCA
Organism: Condylura cristata; assembly: GCF_000260355.1. NCBI lineage: Eukaryota > Metazoa > Chordata > Mammalia > Eulipotyphla > Talpidae > Condylura > Condylura cristata. The sequence goes on along the minus strand of NW_004567108.1, from coordinate 63,959,284 downwards.
GAAAAATTTATAAAGCTTTTATGTAATATTATTTTATAATGTAAAGAAACAGATGGTTTTGTTATGATGATAATAAATATGTCCAAGACTTATTGTAATATATAGCATATAGTGGATACTTTATAAGTGCATCATAGTCCTTGTTATTGTTTAATCTTTAGAACAACCTATCTAGTTTAATTACCTAAGCCAGTTACAGCTAAGAAGTTAGGTTTTGTTAAAGGGCAAACAACAATGTGAATTGGATTTCCTGGCTGAGTGTACTCACCTGGCGCTTAAAGGGACTTATAATAACATTTAACTGCGAGCACATACAGAAAGGTTACTAATGGGTTTATTTACAAGGAAATGAATAGCCGTCATCCTTTGGTGATGATGGGGTTTGTAGTTCCTGTGTCTGGAGTGTTGGTAAAGTCCACAAAAACTGTATAGAGTTCATTCAGAACATCCTTTCCCCTTAATAGTTTAAAACAGTAAAAATTTATCTGTTTATATAGATTCTTGTGATCTAGACCAAGTTCTGCTGACTTTATTTTATTTTTTTATAACAGTTTGTTTTTACATCATTTTGTTCAATTTTTTTTCCATCTCAATTGTAATCCCTGTGGGTTTCCAATCACCAAATCACCGTGTGCCATCACCATAATCCTGTGCACTTCCCTCCCCTGTGCACTTTGATTCCCCACTCCACCCCCCAAGAATGTCTCTGGTATATGTCTCTTCATTATTGTTGTTATTTTCTCGCCTGGTACATTATACTCCTGCTATGAGTGAAACCATCCGGAATTTTTCTTTGCCTTTCTGGCTTATCTCACTAAACATGATCATTTCCAGCTCCATCCAAGTTGCTGCAAAACACATGTGTTTCTTTTTTTGGTTGCTGAGTAATATTCCATTGTATATATGTCTAGTCATCTACTTTTGGGCATTTGGGCCGCTTCCATGTTTTTCCAATTGTAAATGAAGCAGCAATAAACATGGGGGTGCAGGTATCTTTTAAAATCAGTGTTTTTGTGTCTTTTGGGTAGATACCTAGGAGTGGGTTTGCTGGGTCATAGGGAAGCTCCATGTTTAGCAGTTTGAGGAAGCTCCAAACAGTTTTCCATAGTGGTTGTACTA
>NW_004567108.1:63936722-63955008 GCF_000260355.1 Condylura cristata | reverse complement strand
CATGTTGTCCAGGTCCTTGTTCAGAGCTTTAGTGTCTTTACTTATTTTTTGTCTTGTTGATCTGTCCATTGTGGAGAGCGGTGTGTTGAAATCCCCTACTATGTATGTATTCTCTCTATGTATGTATTCTCCATGTATGTATTTTCATGGATGACAGTAGTTTCCTGATATATTTTGGTGCTCCTTTATTTGGTGCATACATGTTGATGACTGTCATTTCTTCTTGTTGTACTGTCCCCTTAATCATAATGTAGTGGCCTTCTGTATCTCTTTTAACCTTTTTTAGTTTGAAATCTATTTGACCTAAGTATTGCAGTTCCTGCCTTCTTTTTTGGTCCATTTGCTTGTAGGATTGTTTTCCATCCTTTTATTTTCAGTCTGTTTTTATCTTTGTAGTTAGATGTGTTTCCTGCAGACAGAAGAATGATGGTTTCTATTTTTTAATCCATCCTGCAACTCTGTGTCTTTTTACTGATGAGTTTAAGTCATTTACATTTAGAGATAATATTGATATACTGGCACCTACATTTGCCATTATGGTCCTTCTGTGTTTTCATTCCTTGTTTTGAACTGTTCTTGCTCATTCTTCTGTTGGATTTGGTTTGAGGGCTTCTTGTAGTAGTTTTTGGAGTGGGGGTGTAGTCATGACAAAATTGTGGAGTTTCTGTTTGTCTGAGAATGCCCTTATTCTTTCTTCATAGTGGAAGGAGAGCTTCGCAGGGTAGAGTATTCTTGGTTGGCATTTAATGCTTTGGATTTTGTTGAGTATGTCCTTCCACTCCCTTCTTGCCCGTAGTGTTTCTTCGGAGAAGTCTGATGTCATCCGATCGGTTTCACTTTTTAGGTTATTTGTTTCTTCCCTCTTGTCATTCTCATTATCTTTTTGTCGTCTTGCAATCTTGGAATTTTTTATTATAATATGTCTTGCTGTTTCTCTCCTCTCATCATGATAGTTTTTGGTTCTTCTTGTTTCTTGGATGTCTACTTTCATCTCCTTCAAATTAGGGAAGTTCTCTTCTATTTTCTCTGTGAATATTTTCTCTATTCCTTGGCCTTTCTCTTCACCTTCTGGAATACCTATAACTCTGATGTTTCCTTTCCTAATGGTGCCTGATAGCTCTTGAAGTGTTTCTTCATTCCTTTTCCTTTTTACTTCTCTTCCTTTTTCTTTTTAAATTCTCTTTGTTTTTGTGTCTTTGAGGGTACATTTTAGCTTTTTATCTTCTATATACCTTAGCTAATTATTCTAAACTTTACTGCTTTTTTGTACTAAAAGATTGATTAATCTACTATCTTTAATACATATTTTGCCTACTTCTAAATTCTATATTTTATCTATGTCATTTCCAGGTGAAATCTTTTATTTTAACGTCATCCAATTTAACCCTTTGTCATCCCACTCCACTTCCCTTTTACTACTTGCTAAGGAATATTATTTTCCTTTCCAGATATATTTCCAACTTTTTAAACTTTCACAAAAATATTATTTTTTTTTTTTTACCAATAATCTTTTACAGATTACATTACTCCAGCTTTTATCTGGGAATTCAATTTCTCCCTAAGTCTGTCCAAATGTATACAGGGATGTTAATCAACCCCCTTTCCATAATATATAAGAACTAAAGAATAACAAATAAAATTAACTTATTCTGCTCCACTTTACTATTAACCCCTCTTTGTGGTGATGATGAATTTAGCATAGAAATGTGACACACCCAGACAAAAGAAAATGTAAGGAGATGTTCTAAATCTTTTTGATAATGACGACTCTGCTACATTCGGTGTGTGTAGACATGGATTCTAATAGATATCTTACTAATACATATGAGACCTAATAATGATCATAGCAAATGATCCAGTCTCAAAAGTAAGACAGTATCGCCATTGTAAGACCTCTATACTGTCATTTACTTCTTACATTACTACTTAATGTGGAGTAGGATCACATGTTCGTTAAGGTCAAGCTTATATATATTTCTTGATACCTTCAAAGGTATCTGACTTTGTTCTATACTTGCTCTACCAAAATAAAAAGAATTATAGTAAATCTAACAAATAACATGGACATCTTTACTCACAACTATTTAAACCCCAAATTAAAAGTAATCTGAAAGATATAAAGTGCTCTTTCTTCAAAACATCTTTCATAATGTATCTTTTATACTATGCATATTTTAAAAATCTGCATAGTATAAATATTTAAATTTGCATATATAAACATTTAAAAATACACACAATGTACCTACTTTTTAAGGAGTTTATTTGAATATTTAAGAAAGTTTCAAGACAATTTCACTGTTATTTTGTGATACATGTTAGTTTCATGACTAAACCCCCAATAACATGTGACTTCCCTGTATGTGACAGGTATTAGAAACCATGATCAGAAGTTCAGGAAAGGCTAATGTTATTTGAGGGTGCATAGCAGGAGTTGATAAACATTTCTTGATCTCATAGAGAACTGTGCTTACATCTCTAAGCATGAATTCCTTGTCTCTAGAAACAGTTTACAAGCCCAAAGTGCCGTTGTTATGAAAAGAGTTCAAGAATGATCTGAGGGACTCTGAGTATCTTTGATTATTATGAATCCATGGACTGTGAAGTGGCTAACCCACTGAGAATTCCCAGTGTAATTAAGATAATTTGAAAACTTTTGTCTTCTTATAATTTCTCTTTTTCTTATGCAAACCCTTGTGCTTCTCTGATCATATGAGGAAAGTTCACGGTCAGAGTACAAGAACTTACAATCCAAATTCAGGCCTTAGAGTGGTGCCTCAGATAGGATTCAGGAACTCAGACGAAGGTTGATCTTGAGAGTGTCACACAGATATCTGTGATATTTGTGAGCTAGTGATTTTTTTTTTTTAGTAGGTTTGTTGTATGGGGTCCTTGGGTTTACTCTGGGAAAGGTTTCACCAGAGCTCTCCTTTCAGCAGTGTGCAACAAGTTCCCAGGTGAGTTTCTCCATAAGACAGAGATGTTGGTTATATTTAAAGAGTAGGTTTATTAGAGGTAGGGACAGAAAAAAGTACACTTGTATAAACACACATTATCCTTAGATAGTATGGCTTTACCGCTGGGGTAAGATTGCTGTCCTTGTAAAACATGTGGCCCAAACTCATCACTGAATATATCTATATACAAGTTTCATAGGATGTTTTATTCCTATATAGGCATATTATAAAGTAGACTGGAAATTTCTGGGCTATCACCCTTCTCCACCTAATCCATTATATGTCATTCCCTGTACAAACTTCCTTACTGCCCTTTACAATTTCATGCACAAATTGCACTCTTCAGAAAACTCTCTGTCCACACTTTTAGATAGCTTCTGTCTGTAGTATTATTACACTTTCACCTGTCACTCAATTCAATCTTGCTTACCTACATCAGTGAAAGAAGAACATTCAGCTCTTTTGCTCTCAGAAAACATAAAGAGCATCAGAAAAGGAGTTACAGACAGTGACAGGAAAGAGGAAGTCTTTTATCATACAAGTGGGCAAAAAGAGCTGCCCCAGAAGGGACAGGTTTTATGAGAGAGGTTTACATGGTCACAGGCAGGTGGCCTTGGGAAGAGCAGCCTCTGCTGAGGGAGGTCAGTGAAGAGAAGTCCAGGCAGGTACAGATCACGTGCAGGTAGGAGGCTGCTGCCCTGCAGAGGGAGAGAATTGGTGGAAAAGACACCTGCAGAGTCACAGGTGGGCAGAGGACTGCTGCCCAGACCAGGGAAGAGACTTCACTGAGATAGACATCTTCTCTTTGGGAGGGGCTCACTCCTTGTGACTATAGGCTTGTTGCCGATTTTGATTAACTATGTAGAATCTGAAAGGGACAGGAGATTCCACAAAGGGAATTTTTCACCTTTTGGGTATGGATAGACACTGCCTATGCAGTCTGCTGCCTGCTTGGATCTTCTACTTTGTAATACAGGCGTTGGCACCTAAGGATCTTGGTTTCTATAGCTGGGTCAATGGCTATGCTAATCCCTTCTGCTGCCAACTCCCTGTGTGAGTCAGTCTTGTGATGCCTCTTCCTATCCCTTCCTCCACCACTAGCATGGTACACACATAAGCATAAGTACAAATTCTCCTACTTCTAACCTGCAATAGTAGAAGCAGAAAAAGCTACCTGAACAGAAGGAGCCATGAAGATTGATCAGTTTAAGTTTCACAAGGAAACCATATATTGTACAAAAGTGAAGGATGGTATAATGAATATCTTTTAAAAAATAAAAATAAAAACATAAAGTGAGACACATATGGACTGATAATACTAAAATATTTACTGTCTGGAGATCTAAGAGTGGGAGACTGCTGCTTCCAGGAATATCTTAGAGTTTACCTTAATCCCAATTGCCATGTATTTCATATGGCCAATCCTCCAGGATTGCTTCAGGCACTGAGGCCTACAAATCCTCTCTAAGGTCTACAAGTGGTTCCCCTGTTTACCTTCCAACCCAGGGATCTTTCTCTAATCATGAGGGTGTTCTCTTCCTACTATTTCTAAATTCTGTGTGTTTTTTTTGTTTTGTTTTGTTTTGTTTTTCATTCGCAAAACATTCTTAGCTTCCTAAGGAATTAGGTTTTGGAACACAACTCTGGAAAACTCTTTCTATTCTGTCACTTCCCTTCTCCAAGGTGATGAGTTCCGAGGTGGCCATCTGTTCCAGGGGAGAGAAGAAAGAAGTGCCAAAAGAAATAAAATAATAAATCCCATTGATGTTATTCCACCACATTCTCCTTCTGAATTAGATATTTTCATCTCTGCAAAGAAAAGTATTTCACATACCAAATCTTTACCCTCACCCAGTATTTCCTTTCAGACATATACACACCATAAGCTCAGACCTTCCATATGCCAGAAGGGTGAGAATTTCTGCACAAAGCAGCCACTGATTGCAGGAGTGAGAGTTTATCCAGGTTACTAAAGGTGAAATGTGGAATAACAGACCCTGGGTAAGTTCTTTAACCTATAACACTCCTTACGTGAGCTAGCCCACAGAATTCTCCATCTCCCACCAATAATCCCTTGACCACCTGCCCCCAAATTCATCTATCACTTTCACTTAACTGAGAGGAAGCCATGAGGGAACACCTTTACCTCACAAGTGAAAAACTATTGTCCTAATTAAGGCAATAGATCTATGAGCAGGTTCCATAACCAGAATTTTCACTGTAACTTCTTAATCCCCAGAATCTGTTACAATATCTCTAGGCTTTAGAGGTCTGAAGAAATAGGGGTAAACAGAACTTAGACTTTTGAATACACAAAAGTGTCTCCATTCTCGGGTTTTCTCAGTTTACTGAGATTTTCCTTTTCGCCAATGTGAACCAAGTGGGCCTTTGCTGAAATGTTAGTGGCGGGTTTCTTTTAAGACAAAGTTGCCATTGAATGTCCCTTTTTTACCTTAATTCAAAACAAAATAGGAGCATGCTTGTGCTTTGCCAGAAATTCAAAACACCCAATTTCTGACACAAAGCGGAGACTTCTTGGGGTTTGCTAAAGAGCCCTGTTTTCTTACCCAGGAAATTATTTATCTGTGATGCTGGTCAATGTGTTGTTCTACAGAGTCAAAGCAGCACACAAGGATCCTTCCAACATGGGAATCACCTTACAAACTGCCTGGATCAGGGAGTTCCAAGAGGACTGCTGATAAATGTACCTTATGGCAGGGTCCAAATGGGAACATTAGAATTATTCCTTCCTTTCCAGAGTTACTCTCTAAATCCAGTCTGAAAATGATTCCTGAATAAGAATATTCCAAATGCCAATAATTTAACTAACTTCTTGTTCATAGAACTCAAATCCATACATAAACTGTGTGAAGAATGTATTTGCCTTCTCTTCCTTTCTCCCATAGCCCCAGGCTCTCCAAAAATTGCAAAGCATTTTTGTGGAATGCTTTCTAATTTGACCTTAACTACCCCCACTGCATTTCCTGAAGTCACTATGTCATCTCTACACAAGATGAAACTTAAAAATGGCTGGCTCTAGATCTATTATGTCAGCAGTCTTATAGTTCAGAAATGTGCTGCATGAGGAATTACAGACAGGTCTCCCTGTGTATCAGATGCAAATCTCAGGCCTCTGCTACATATTATTTTTCTATAATTCAGCTTAGATATTATTTTAAATACCATTTCACTGGAGAGTCAAAAATTTAGCCTGTTGGTTTGACATTCTTTCTTTTACATTCTCCTTTTCTTGGTTGTGGACAAGTCCCAGAGATTTCACAGTGCCCTACTACGAGCTCTCAAAGCATTTTATGTGCTGCCTGATCCTTTAACATAACTACTAAGATCTCCCTCACATCCATGCTGGAGAATCCATCGATTTTATCCACTGCTTTTGAATCCTGTCTGAGTGATCAGAGACCCTCTATTAAGTATTATGTGGCTGATATAATGAAACACACCATGCATTCATTCCCATTCTGGATCATAACCCACCTTTGTGATTTCTTCTGAAAAGCCAGGCATTAGTCCCTACAACTCAGACCCAGAAACCCTATATAAGACTGAATATTCTCCGTAATGATAGGAATTAAACTCTCAAAACGCTGATGATTCTCTATCGGTTGCTTGATCTGAAGGATTATGTCAGGGGCAATATTCCTCCTGTGGAGATTTAAAAAAAAAAACAACTAATAAGAACAGAGAAATAAACAAAAATCTGGTCACTAAAAAAGCAGAAAAGTAAAAAAAAAAAAAAACAGTAAATTCTATCTGGTATTTTAACACAATTAATCATTTATTTGGATCAGTTAAATTCTGATTTAATTAATTTTCAATTGAGTGGATATATATTAAATTGAATCACCTCTTAATTGATAATTTGATTTTAAAATCAGTAAATGAAAAAAAAATCTACCCTTAAAATACCTTATTGATAGATGTGGTGGGTAACCTACATCTGAAAATGTGTGATCTTACACCCCTGAATCACATATAGCATTCATGCAAATATTACCTCAATTTAAAGATAAAGAAAAGATAGTACTGTAGCTATTGTGTGGATACATTTTTTACAACTCTGCAAGATTTTTTTTTACCAATTTTCTTTTTTATCAAGATTTATTTATTTATGCATACAGAACTGCAGTACAAGACAGAGGTGCAGGACAGCAAGGTGCATAGACAGAGTGGGGAGCAGAGAAGGCAGATCCATGAAGTAGATTTCTGAAGGGGAGCAGCAGGTGAGACAGGAAAAGTCTGCTACATCATGTTAATCACTTCTGAGGCCCAGGATCAAACTCACACTGAAGCGGCTGTGGCTAGCTTAAAGTGCTGTGCCACCAGGGAGGGCCTCTATCAATTTTCTTAATTTATCACATAAATTCCTCCTAAATGATATCATTGAATTCTTTGGTTTCTTCTGAGAACTCTCTCACCACTAGCTTACCTGATCTACCTGAAAAAATAACATTTCTCTCTGTTGTTAATGAAAAATAATTGAAGATAAAATCAATTATTATCAATAAAATCATACATTATTTCCATAGGTTTTGATTAGCCTATATAAATCTATCTCTCTTGTTTTTACTCCTCATATAGGGAAATTTTGAAGCTTAATTAGATATATGATAAAATCCTACTGTCCTTGCCTGTAAATAGTAAACATTGGACATAATCTCTTTTAAATAAACTTCTATATTTTGTTAATGAGGAAACTAAGGCCTAGAGAACTGAAGTGCTCAGAATCTCTTCAAAAGTATCCTGTAATAATTAAGAAGATATGTTCTAAAATCAGATACCAGAGTTCACGCTTATTTCTAACTACTAACTATGTGTCCTTGGGAAATTTCCCTGATCTCTCTGACCTCAAAATTTTCCTCTCCATATTAGTATATTTATAACAGTATCTCCCTCATAGATGCATTATTGATTGAAGACAAAGGTGTAAGTGAAGGAATAAAAGTGATAGCACATAGTGGGTATTCATTATACGCTGTTGTTGGTTTAATCTGTTCAAGGATATAAGTCAGTTACGTACAGAGTTGGAACAAAAAATGGATTTTCCAAATTCCTATCTCTTGCTCTCCCAGGCCCATTTTCAAGTCAATAATGGGAAAGGAATGATGATAACAGAAGCTTTAAAACAGTGCCCTATCAAGTAGGCCATCAGTACAGTGACTGGTCAATTGTAAACGATCCACATGTGGCTGTTGGATGAGTTAAGAGGAGTCAGTAGAGCAGGTGCTGCATCCAGAGGATCTTGTGACTTGGGGCAAACCTAAAGCACCTCTTGGACATTGGGGATCAATATCAATTTCACTAGAAATGACACAGATGAGATTCATGCATCAGTTAGCAAAAAGTGGGTAGAGAGAAATTCTGGAGCCTATCATTTGGGACAAAGAGACTACACTACAAATCACAGCACCGCTGCTCCACCAGTCTACAGCCCTGGGATGGGAGAGCTCAGCAGTGTGGAGCCACACATGCATGGTTGACAGGAAATGCCTGTAGAGGATTTAGGAGAGTTCCAGAGGCCAGTCAGCAATGAAAGGAACAGGGGCAGTGTGCTGTGAAGCTCTCCATGCCCCATCCCTTATTATAGGTATAGACCTCATGAAGTGCACTGAGAGCACATGGCCTATGGAGATTTGGGTCTGAAAGCCTAGAGAGCACTGACATTGGCAGTACCATAAGCATGAGCCACTGCCCACAGCACATTTCAACCACTGACTGGACACCTTCAGAACTCTCCCCACCTGATGACTCAGGAGCTACAAGGTAAGTTCTTATGAACCTAATCAAATAAAGTCTAAGCACACCTGTTTGAAAAAGTAGCAATAAAGCAAATATCAGCATTATTGATGTAGAAACTTAAAAAAAATATAGAAAAGTCTAAAGCAGCAAAATGGACAAACAAAAATTTACTATGCATGGAATTTGAAATCACAGTACAGAACAATGGTACAAACACAAAAACATAGAAGATTTTACTGTCTGGCAGAGACAGTTTAAAATAGCCTACAGGGGCCTCCCTGATGATGCAGGGAGGTGGGTCTCAGCACTATGAAGCTATCTGCAGCATGAGTTGGATACCCAGCCAGGGAAATAACCCATATGGCACAACAGACCTTCCCTGTCTTCCCTACTGTTCCCTCAGCAGTGTTTTTCAATCAATCTGCCTGTTATGTTCCCCATTCTATCTCTGGTGAATCCTCTCATCCCCAACACACACACACACACACACACACACACACACACACACACACACACACACACACACCTCTGGCCTACATCCCAGCTCTTTTATGCATAAATAAATAAATCTTAAAAAAAATAAAATAGCCTATATGAAGTAATTCCAAGAAATGGAGAACATAGAAAAGTCATACATGAAAAATCTGAAACTCTAATCAAAGAGATAAAACAGAAAAATAAATAATGACCAGAGAAACAGAAGCTTTAAATAAGAAAATAGCAGTTATGCATATAAAATGATCAAAAATTTAAAAATGATCAAAGATATAGAAATGTCAGGAGAAAATTGTGGAAGCATTTTAACAAATAAATGACTGAATCAGTGACCTCAAATAATATAATAATTCACAAAGCCCCACATAGAAGAGACAGAAATAAGAAGAAAACATAATTGAAGAAACACTTTGGGAAATAGCCAACTCCACTAAGATAGGTAAGCTAAAAATAATGTGTATTCTGGAAGGTGGGGTGTACAGAAAACTTATTCTGAGAAATAATAGAAGAAAACTCCACTAGCATGAGGAAAGAACTAAATATATAAGACCATTAAATCAAAAGAACACCTGTTTATCTAAATGTAATGAGACCTACATCAAGACACAGTTGTGAAACTAAAAAGAATTCAAGTAGGAGAAATAATAGTGAAGGTGGCTAGGAGGGGAAAAAAGCATATAGCCAGAAAAGATACTCCCATTAGCCTTATATTACACTTCTCTGTAGAAAACCCAAAAGGTAAGGAGAGACTGGAATGAAATATTCAAAACATTAAAAGATAAAAATTAACAGTCATTAATGTTACATCCTGCAAGACTGCCCTTCACATATGAGAGAAAAATAAAGGCATATCAGGCAAATGAATGAGCTAACAAATTCTAAATCTACCCTGCAAGTAATGTTGAAAGATGCTCTCATCTCTAAATAAAACGCAAGAAAACACACACACACACAAACTGAACAAGGAATAGTACTGGAAAGCTAAAGACAAAATGTTAATAAATAAAAATCTTCATTGATCATTATTTCACTAAGTTTAATGGACTGAATTCACCAATCAAAAAACATTAGTGTCTGGTCAGATCTGAAAACAAAGCCCAGCCTTCTCTGTATCCTATCCTGGGAACACATCTGAGCAACAAAGATAAACACAGATTCAAAAAGAAATGCTACAACCAAAAGGTCTCAAAAACAACAACAACAACAACAACAAAACAAAACAGGGACAGGCATATGTACATCACATAAAATAAACTTTAAGCAAAAATATGAAAAAGAGCATAAATGGACATAACTTATTGAATAAGGGATCAATAATACAAAAAGACATTATGGTCATTGATATAGAAAGAAGCAACAGTCATTGGCTACAACAAAATGGTGGCAGGTTACTTCAATACCCCAGTTTCATCAAAGGGAGGATCAAACCAGTCAGAAAATTAAAAAAGGAAACTAATAGCCTGAAATATGGAATTAGATTAAATGAACCTAGTAGATATTTCTAGGGAATTGAAAAATAAGAAAGGTTACATAAACATTATTCTCAAGTGTTTATGCAACACTCTCCAGGATAGATCACATGTTGGGTCACAAAAGAAGTGTCAATAAATTCATGAAGATTGAAATCATATCAAGTATCTTCTCTGATCAAGTAATATCAAAATAGAAATCAACTACAAAAAGAAAGCAGGAATCTTTCTAAAATGTGGAAATTCAATAACTTATTACTCTATGACTGTGCATTAATGAGGATATCAAAGAAGATATTAAAAAACCCCTAAGAGGCATCCAAATGAAGACATGAAGTTCCAGAATCCTTGGGATGCAACAGAGGCCCTACTAATAGGGATATTATAACAATACAGACTCACAGCAAGAAACAAGGCAGAGCACAAACAAATAATCTAAATTTATACCTTAAGGAATTAAAAAAAAGAAGAAAAAAAAAACAAGATCAAGTGACAGTAAAAGAGAGGAACTAATAAAAATTAGGACAGAAATAAATGAAATAGAACAATCCAAAAGTTTAATGAACCAAAAGCTTGTTCTTTGCAGCTATACTCAAAAGAAAAATAAAAGGAAGAAAACTATGATAAATAGACTTATAAATTAAAGAGCAGAAGTTACAATAAACATCTTAGAAATACAAAGGATTGTAAGAAAATACTATGACCATCTTTATGCCAACAAATAGACTAACCTAGAAGAAATGCACACACTCTTAGAATTATACAACTCTCTGAGTCTGAAAAAGGAAGAGGAGGAAATCTGAACACACCAATTATATGAAAGAAATTGATAGAGAAGCTAAAATTCTTTGTCCCAAACAACCACACACACACATACACACACACACACACACAAAAAAAAAAATTCCAAGATTAGTAGTTCCACTAGAGAACACCATCAAACCTTCAAAGACAAATGTCTTTCAACACTCTTCAATTTCTTCCAAAAAGTTAAGGATAAGGAAACATTTCCAATCACATTTAATAAGACCAAGATGATTATTATAACAAAAGCAAAGACATAACAAACAAATAAACAAAAACTATAATCTAATATTGTGCAATAATCCTCAACAACAACAACAAAATCTTAACAAATATAATTCAATCAATGCATTAGACATCTTATAATTATAATGACCAATTTGATGTTATTGCATCATGTTGTCCTATCTGAACATTTTGGGCTCCTTTTTGAGATGCATTTCTATCTAATAGACATTGATCTGTTTAGATTTTTTTGCATATTATGAGTTTTGAATGGTTCATCCTGAGTAATGTTTTCAAGCTTACATACATTTCTAACCTGACTTCAAGCTTACATACATTTCTTTTATTATAAGAAATAGTATCTGCAACTGGATGACAATCTGATATCAACAGTCTCACAGATTTCCAGTATGTAGGAAAGTTAGATTCCTGAGTCCTCTGTTCCAGTCTAGAATATAAGCTACATTTCTTCTACTTGGGCATAATAGTTACCCTCTCATCAAGAATCACCAGAATGTCTTCGGTGATGAACAAAAAAGAGGGGAAACTGTTTTGATGGCTAAATAATATTCCATTGTGTATATGTATAACATCTTCTTGATTCAATCATCTCTTTGGGGGTATTTATGTTGTTTCCATTTCTTATCAATTATAAATACTGCTGTAATAAACATAAAGGTGCAAGTATCCTTTTGACATAATGCTTTTATATTCTTTGGATAGAGTCCTAGGAGTGAATTGCTCAGTTACTCATGCCATTTGCAGCAACATGGATGGGCTGGAAGGGATTACACTCAGTGAAATAACCCAGAAAGAAAAAGAAAAATATTGGATGGTTTCACTGACAGGAGGAATATAGAGGAACCAAAAAATAAACAATCAGGAAAAAAATATAGTACCAATGAATAAAAAAACAAAACTCACAGGCAACTATGAATCAGAGACATTCTGCAGGGGAGGGGGATCACCACAGGGGAGGGAGGAGAACGAAAGACTATGTTGATGGTGCACAGGTGAATTGGTGGTGGTAATTTTACAGGGGCTACACATGAGAGGTGAAAGCAAATATTGTACAAACTGTACAATGACATAATATATATTTAAATAAATTTTAAAAATATATATCATTAATATAATGAAAAAGAGGGGAAACTGATTTACGAAACTAAGGTTTTGTGCTTCCTAACATGAAAGCACACTCTTTCAGTCACTTAGTTCCTCAGGAAATGCACTATGCTTTCTAGTTCCACTGAGAAGATAGTGTAATTCTATCCCATATTTTCCTGACTACCATATTCTAAAAGAAGCTAATTTGGTTTTAAAGCGGGATACTTCCCAATGCAGTGAAAATATAAGGTGCTATGATGTTTAAAACATAGCTATTTTTATCACCTTTTCCTTAGTAAACAGCTTTAAATTCATAAAAATATCTGTTTTCCTTACCAGTCCATAGTTGTGTTCTTACTAGTCTTCCTTCATTCCCTTCTGTTTCATCTGAGTCATTTGCACACCTTCTTTTTGCATGTTTATTTACCAAAGGTGAGTTCCAGGTCATCCCAATTGAAAGGAAATGATTTCTCAGATGTTTCCAAGTTCAGTTATGTTCACCTATTGTTACCTCTGAGAAACCCTCCTAGTGCATGAAAATGTTGTGGCATTTGTCTCCTTTGTTCTCCCTCATCTGTTTCTTTTTCTAGCCACAGTTCTTCATATATCTTAATAATTGAATTTCATGAGATAAAGTTGTTACCCAGTCAAAACTAAAACATTTAACATTTCATTTCACTGAACACATCTTCTTACAGTGGAAACGTTTGCAGGAATTTCTGTTGTTTAAAGGTCAAACATAATCAGTCAAAACCAGTTTGAATCTTATAGCTTATGTGAGAGCTACAAACATGTAATAAAAAGTGCATGCATGGCTCAAGTACAAAGAAAATCCAGCTTCCTTGTTTCCTTTAAAAGTAACATCTCTGGGCCCTCCCTGGTGGTGCAGCGGGTTAGAGCACAGCACTGTGAAACTAAAGTCACTTCCCCATGAGTTCGATCCCCGCCTGCCCCGGAGGTGACCACATGGCGTGGCAGACCTCTCCTGACCTGCTCGCTGCTCCCCTCAGCAGTGTACTTCATCGATCTGCCTGTTCTGCTTCCCGCTCTATCTCTGGTGGATCCTCTCACCCTCCGCATCTCTGGCCTGTACCCCAGTTCTGTATAAATAAATAAATAAATCTTTAAAAAAAAAAAAAGTAACATCTCTGGCACTCCCTAGTGGTGCAACAGTTAGGACACAGCACTGCAAGCTAGTTGCACAGCTGCTTCAGTGCTAGTTTGATCCCTGCCCCAGAGGTGACCCACATGGGGTGGCAGACCTCTCCTGCTCACTCACTGCACCCCTCAGCAGTGTACTTCATCAGTCTGCCTGTTCTGCTCCTCACCCTGTCACTAGTGAATCCTCTCACCACATCTGCACCTCTGGACTGTACCCGACTTCTGTATGCATAAATAAATAAATCTTAAAAAAAAAAAAAAAGAGCAACATCTCTCAGACACCAATTACACGTTGCTTGTGAAGCAAGTTTTTTGTCTGTTTTACTAAACCTAGTATTTTACTAACCAGCTTGTAATCACCAGAAAGCAGCTCTTGTTTGAAGCAGTAGATGACAAAGTATATCTCCCTCTATATTTATTACCATTGACTTTCAACTTGCCCTATTAAGAGTAGAACTTATTAATTCATTTCTTGACTCAAGGCTGGTCTTGTACTTTGGCCACTAGGATGCAGCAGAGACATTTATGTCAATGCCCAACCTGAAATGTAAGAGAACTTCACAGCTCCATTCACTAAGAACTTCACAATGTCCATTTAAACAAAACTAGTTAGTTGTTAGAGACCCACGCATAGCCATCCTTGCACCCCCAGTTAAGAAGACCACCAACCTCCAAACCCAGGATTAAAACCAGCCCAAATTAGTCCGACCAGGCAATTTACCAATTTAGTGCAGATTCATAAGCAAGTCAATTTAAAATCAGCTGAGTGCCCTCCCTGGTGGTGCAGTGGGTTAAAGCACAGCACTAAGAGCTAAAGAAACTTCTGCATGAGTTCGATTCCCACCCGCCCCAGAGGTGACCCACATGGTGTGGCAGGACCTCTCCTGACCCACCCGCTGCTCCCCTCAGCAGTGTACTTTGTCGACCTGCCTGTTCTGCTCCCCACTCTGTCTCTGGTGAAGCCTCTTGCTGCCCCTGAGCCTCTGGCCTGTACCCCAGTTCTGTATGTACAAATAAATACATCTTTAAAAATAGAATAAAATAAAATCAGCTGACATTGGGTGGGAAGATGGCTGCAGAGTAAAGATGCCGAGATCACTGCGTCCAGGCTTGCATAGGAATTGAGGACTGAAAACAGACTATAGACTTACTTACTACGAGTTTCAACCCAAATGAAAACACCCTGGACTCACTAGAAGGTAGATAACTGAGGGGAATCAGCAATTGGAGTTCCCATAAGGGAACTACCGGAAAAACCCAGGCGCTTTGATGTTTGGCGGGCTGCAGGAGACGCTTTGCCCCACACTAAACCCCTGGAGGTGAAGGGGGATGGCTCAGCTCAGTGAGGGGAGCCCAGGCCTAGGAAAGACTACAAATTTGATGCGCAACACCTGGGTACAGGGAAAAACTGCTGAAACTGCAGACCCTATTGGGAGCACCTGGGCACCACTCAAAGCCGCTGATCAGCTCGACTAGCTTGGGAACGGGCAAGATGGAGGCAGAATAAAGATGCCAAGATGACTACATCCAAACTCGCATGGAAATATATAAAAATAGACTATAGACTTACATGCTATGAGTTTCAACACAAATGAGAACGCCCTGGGCTCACTAGAAGGAAGATAACCGAGGGAGAATTGGCGTTTGGGTAGTTCCCATAAGGGAAATCCTAAACAGAAGCTGCACAGGCAGGATTAGCTGAACCCTGCAACTCTGATGGGGAACGCCAGTGGCTTCCTACTAGTTCGGCTCTTTAAAAATCTAGGCGCCCAGATGCCAGGAAGCACCACAGAGGGAGACTGACTGCTGCAGCAGCTGTGGCTGCTCTGCACAGCTACAGCAGCTTTTTGCCCGAATCCTGATACAGCCCTGGAGATAAACTGAGAAAACTCAGCTAGGGAGAGGGAACCAAATTGTGGGAAAAGGCTGCAGCTCAGAACCAGAGACCCGAGGATATGCTGCAGAGGTGTTGTCGTCCTTTGTCCCAGCAGCCCTGACAAAGCCCTGGATATAAACTGAGACAACACAGCTAGGTGAGTGGATCCCAAGCTGCTGTAGGGAGCAGTGGGAAAAAACAAAACAAAAACAAACAACAACAACAACAAAAACTGCTCTACTTAGAGCCCAGGATGCAGAGTAGAGGAACTGGTAATTGGGGCCACTCTAGCCCTACCTGCATCTCCTGCCCCATAACAGATATCTAAGGCTAGGCAACATTAAGGTTTGGTCAGGTCTTGGCACCATTCTTAAGGCATGGTCAACAAGACTCACAAAGCCCCTGAGCTAAAGAGGGGGAAAAAACAACAACAAAAAAACAGACAGGAATCAACCACAGGCCCAACCCTAGGATAATGCAACAATTTTAAAAATCTTCCATGGGCACATTCAACATAGAGAGGCCCTAGGAAGTGCCTCAAACGGGGAGACTTGCTAAGGGGTCTACCTGCTTACAACATCTACCCACAAAAACTGTGGTAAAACCCTGGAGTTACAGAGATACAGCTGGGTTCTGTGAGAGAACCTCAGGCAGTGGGGAGGCACTCCTCAGGGAGGGACTGTTTGGACTAAATGAAAAGAGCCCAGAGGGAGGACTGGCAGCCTGCTCAGCTGGGAGGATTTCAGCCCTCTGGCACTCCCCTGCACTATTGCGGGGAAGGGGAGATCCCACCTCCACAACAGAGGCCTGAAGACTTGTGAGCCAGAAAGGCTCACAGTACTTAGAGTGTAAACAAAGCCAGCCACCAACTCAGCCACAGGCCCAGCTCCAAGGAGACCTACAACACTTCTAATTCATCATAACCACCATGGGCACACCAAGCATAGAGGGAACCTGGGACAACAGAGGCTACAAAGATCAACAGACACCTCCCAGAAACACGGACTCGACGTGTTACTAGAAGAGGCCGAACAACACAAGAGAACCCTGACTGTACCAGCTGAGACAACAGACACAATTACACACAGTGGGGGCTGGGAAAAACAACACAACTCAGAATACCCTCCACAACTGAAATGTCTGGAAGTCCCTCAGCTATTCCAGAAAGAACATAAAAAAAAAAAAATGCTGGTCAATAATAGCAAAACCGTGTCTCAGTGAATAGAAAGTATAAAAAATACACAACAGGGAAAAGAAGACAAACAAATATTCAAGCAAGACCACAGGGAGAAATTCAACACAAAAGATCAGTCAACAAAAACCACCAAAGATATAAAAAAATTGCTCAACCTACCAGTTAAAGAATTCAGAATCATCATGATAAACAAACAAAATGAAATGAGGCAAGCCATCCAGGAGTTAAAGAATGCAAACAAGGAAATGAATGAAAGAAATGAAAGAAATGAAAAAAATATGAGACAAACAATCAGCGAACTGAAGAAAGCGAATGAGACATTATAAAAAGGAAATAGAAGAAATGCAGGCTATGAAAAGGCCACTAGAAGAGACAAAGAATGCTGGGAAAAGTTATGAAAACAGAATAGATGAAATGGAAGAACGAATCAGCAGCCTCGAAGACACAGAAACAAAGAGAATTTAAAAAGAAAAAGGAAGAGAAGTAAAAAGGAAAAGGAATGAAGAAACACTTCAAGAGCTATCAGGCACCATTAGGAAAGGAAACATCAGAGTTATAGGTATTCCAGAAGGTGAAGAGAAAGGCCAAGGAATAGAGAAAATATTCACAGAGAAAATAGAAGAGAACTTCCCTAATTTGAAGGAGATGAAAGTAGACATCCAAGAAACAAGAAGAACCAAAAACTATCATGATGAGAGGAGAGAAACAGCAAGACATATTATAATAAAAAATTCCAAGATTGCAAGACGACAAAAAGATAATGAGAATGACAAGAGGGAAGAAACAAATAACCTAAAAAGTGAAACCGATCGGATGACATCAGACTTCTCCGAAGAAACACTACGGGCAAGAAGGGAGTGGAAGGACATACTCAACAAAATCCAAAGCATTAAATGCCAACCAAGAATACTCTTCCCTGCGAAGCTCTCCTTCCACTATGAAGAAAGAATAAGGGCATTCTCAGACAAACAGAAACTCCACAATTTTGTCATGACTACACCCCCACTCCAAAAACTACTACAAGAAGCCCTCAAGCCAAATCCAACAGAAGAATGAGCAAGAACAGTTCAAAACAAGGAATGAAAACACAGAAGGACCATAATGGCAAATGTAGGTGCCAGTATATCAATATTATCTCGAAATGTAAATGACTTAAACTCATCAGTAAAAAGACACAGAGTTGCAGGATGGATTAAAAAACGGAAGCCATCATTCTGCTGTCTGCAGGAAACACATCTAACTA
>NW_004567108.1:63897841-63932872 GCF_000260355.1 Condylura cristata | reverse complement strand
CTGCACCCCCATGTTTATTGCTGCTTCATTTACAATTGGAAAAACATGGAAGCGGCCCAAATGCCCAAAAGTAGATGACTAGATTAAAAAGATTTGGTACATATATACAATGGAATATTACTCAGCAACCAAAAAAAGAAAAAAAAAAAAGAAACACATGTGTTTTGCAGCAACTTGGATGGAGCTGGAAATGATCATGTTTAGTGAGATAAGCCAGAAAGGCAAAGAAAAATTCCGGATGGTTTCACTCATAGCAGGAATATAATGTACCAGGCGAGAAAATAACAAGAATAATGAAGAGACATATACCAGAGACATTTTTGGGGGGTGGAGTGGGGAATGGGACAAAACCCGGGGTTGGGGAGGGAAATGCACGGGATTATGGTGATGGCACACGGTGATTTGGTGATGGAAAACCCGCAGGGATTACAATTGAGATGGAAAAAAATGTATAAAATGATGTAAAAATAAACTGTTATAAAAAAAAGCTAAAATGTGGCATCAAAATAATTGTTGGGGGAGAGTAATTATGTTTTTTATGAATAAAATTATTGAGATAGCATTAATTTACAATATTGTATATAAAGGAATAGATCTACAATGTTTTAAGGTGCACAGATCTACAATGTATGTTACCATATGATGTTCACTACAAAAGCAAAAATAATCTTCCATCTGAGTACATTTATTCCCTTAGCCATTTTTTTACTACACCATTCCCTTTTGTTAGTTTCAGCTTGGCAGTCAGATTTCAAGGGTTTTAGTTTGTGTTTTCTGATCTTTTGTTTTGTGTCTCTACATTCCACATGAGTGACACTTTTTGGTATTTGCCCTTTTCATTCTTATTCATTTTGCTTAGCATTATCCCCTGCTGTAGTATTGTGTATATATACCACATCTCTTAATCTACTCTTCTGTCACTGGACACATAGGTTCTTAGGTTGTCTCAAGTAATATGATTTTTTTTAAAGATTTGTTTATTTATTATTTATGCATACAGAACTTGGGTACTGGACAGAGGTGCAGGGGAGGTGAGAGGATTCACCAGAGACAGAGTGGGTTGCAGAATAGGCTGACTGATGAAGTACACTGCTGAGGAGAGCAGCGGGCAGGCTAGGAGAGGTCTGCCATGCCTTGTGGGTGACCTCTGGGGTGGGGATCGAACTCATGCTAAAGTGGCTTTAGCTTCTTAGTGCTGTGCTTTAACCCTCTGCACCACCAGGGAGGCCCCTGTGCTTTAATTTTTATGTGACTGCAGATTTTTTTTTATTTCTGCTTAGATGTCCTCATTAATCATTATATTCAGCAGTGTATTGCTAATTCTTCACCTATTAGGTTGCTTTCCTGTCTTCTCTTTGTAGTTGATTGCTGTTCACTTCTATGGTGATTATATAATATAGACTCAGTCACCACAAATATATAATCATTTGTTTTGTTAACCATCATGTGGCCAATCCTAGAGAATGTTCTATGTGCTCTTGAGAAGAATGTACACTTGACTTTTTTGGGGTTTATTGCCTTAAAATTTGATAAGACCAAGTAGTTTAATTCTAAAGTATCTCTTTCCCTGTTTTTCTCTGTTTGACTTTTCTATTGATGAAAGTGTGGTATTGAAGTGCCCTTTCACAACCATCTGATACAAATGCCTATTTTCATAGTTGTGAATAGTTGCTTTTATATGTGTTGATGCTCCCTCAATTAGTACATTTTTATTAATGTGTTTTATGTCTTCCTGATAGTCATTATATAATATCCACTCCAGCCTCTGTTTTATTTGGAAGTCGCTATTGATGCCATTTCGGAGTTAGAATAGATAAAACGGAGGATTGTATCCATAATTTCAGAGAAAACAATTCACTAAGAGCCCAGGTGGAAGAGGAGAAAGAATTAAGCTTAAAAAAGGCAAACAGGAAGGGCTTCCCTGGTGGCACAATAGGTTAAGTCTCAGCACCATAAAGCTACCACAGCCATGAGCTTGCTTCCCAGCAAGTGAGCCCACTTACATGGGCAGTAGTCCTCTCCTGTCTCACCCACTGCTCCCTTCAGCAGTGTATTTCAGTATATTTGCCTGTTCTGCTCCCCACTCTGTTTTTGGTGAATCCTGTCACTCACTGCCCCACTGTTGCCAGCGGAAATTCTCAGAGTAGTTTCCCCGAATAAACTCTAATTGAGTCAGTGTTGAATTGCTGTCACTTCACACATTTTATTCGTTCAAATATTACAATAGTAGTTTTGCTTAAGGGCGGCAAACACTCAACTGAAGTATTCTATTGTTCCCCTTTTGCCATCGCTCACCACAATTTGTCCTTTCCAATGCAGCAAGCTACCAGAATCGGCCCTCAGTGCTCGGGTGCGGAGGTAGTGTTCAGGAATCTTGGGGTTCTTCCACAGAAAATGAGGATCTTCTGCAGGTTTATTTCTGGGCATGTTCGTCCACAGAGGTCTGGCCATTCTGACAGGGTTGGAACAAACTTGCAAGTGCCTTCCGCTAGTTATTTTCCCATTGCCCCAGGTCACTTGGGTTGAGTGCCGGTTGGCCAGTTGCTCCCGACCTATCAAGCGCGCATAGTAGGGCACAACAAAGTGAACAAGCTTCAAGCGAATCGAAAGGGTTTTTACGCTCTGACTTATCTATCTTACCACTCCTTCCTTATCCATTCCACCATACACATACTACATCACTTTACATTAATATTTATAAACAAACATACATATTCATTTCATGTTACATCAGCCTTATCCATAAACACACTTCACTCTAAAAATATATTACATCGAACAAACAAATATTCATAGGCACCCCTCACGCTGAGAATCTGCAGTATACTGATAATGATGGGAAACTTCATACCAGTCACTGTCCATTAGTTTTGACCTCTCATGTGATTCTCTTCTTTCCATGCCTGGAGGTTATCTATATACCTCCAGTGATACCTTTGCTGCCTGCATATGTCACACCTTTGTTCAATATTACACCCAGGTCTCTACTGGTGTATGACAGGTATGCGGTTGCACTATTCATATGCCAAGGTTTGAACACGCTCAAATTTACTCCTATGAATATGTTCCTTAAATTTTCTCCTTCCAATATGCTCTTTACACCTACACCTCTATCTTACACCCTAGCTCTTGCATACACAAACAAATAAGCCTTTTAAAAAATGTAAACAGACAAATTTCTGACATAAGAAGAGGAGTGAAAGGGAATAATAAAGGAAAATCTTCCACAGTGGAGGAAGGATTTAATTATATAATTCTGAGAAGAAAAGAACACTTTGCTTCCTAACGTGATCAGACTGAAACTCAGACCCATATTATTATAGTACAACTTGTGAGAGCTCAAAACAAAGAATAACAATGCAAGAGGCCAGGGAAGAAAAAGCAGAAAACTTATAAAGGTATTACCATTAGTCTTACATCGGGCTTTTCAGCAGAAACTCTTCAGGCAAGAAAAGAATGTAATGATAAAATCAAAATACACAAAATTGTAACTACCATCAAGAATATTATATCCTGAAAAGATTTGGAGGTGAGAAAGAAATCAAGGCCTTTATAAGCAAACAAAGCTGAAGGACTTTTCAAATACCAGAGAAATGTTAAAGGGTACTCATTTGAAAATAAAAGTGAAAAAAAAATCCACAAAAATATTAACTAGCGGAATAAATAGGTGGAGCTAGAAAACTAAAGGCAAATTGTTAGCAACAAACACCCATAAGCACCAATCCCCTTAAATGTAAGTGGAATGTGTGTATCAGTAAAGTGACACAGAGTGGCTGCCTAATTCCTAAAACAAAACCCATTTTTGCTCATGTCTCTGAGTTACAAAGCTAGGCTCAAAATAATGGTTAGAATTCTTCAAGCAAATGACTCTTCAGAAAAATATAGGGTAGGTCAAAGCTATACCAGGAAACTTTTCCAAGCAACTAGTACCAAGAAAATGTCAGAGATATCCATACTTATAATGATAACTTCCATTAAACTTCCAGCAAAAAAATTAACAGTAACATGAAAAGATGTTAAAATATGTTTAAGAGACTATACATTAAGACAATAAATATTTACTGATAAAATTATAAACTCAAGGTGTAGAAAAATCCAATTTAAAACTAAACAGAAGATCTGAACATTTTTCCAAAGATGACATCGGACAGCCAAAAGACACTTGAAAAACTGTTAATCATCAGTAATTATCTGGGAAAATGCAAACAGAAACCACTATGAGACATTGCCTGTTATGATAAACACAAGAAATAAAGAGTACTGGTGAAGATGTGGAGAAGAAGGACTTATTATATTCCCTTGGTGAGAAAATAAATTAGTAGTCACTCAGAAAAATATAATGAGGCTGCCTTAAAAATGATAACTAGCATATAATCTAGCAATTCTACTTGCGGGTACTTTATTTAAAGGAAACAAAACCATTGACTTAGAAGCATATATGTACACCTATGTTTATTGCAGAAACATTTGTAATAGTCAAGATATGGCAGCAACAACCCAAATGCTTATTGATGGATGAATGCATAAAGAAACTGTGGTATGTACTTAACACAGGATATAATTTTATAAAAATGAATCTATCTCATAATTTTTGAAAACAATGGTGGACTTTGATGGTATTAGGCTTAGTGAAATAACTCAAAAAGAGAAAGATAAATATTATGCGATCTCTCTTACATAAAAAGCAAACAAACAAAAAGCAAGATCATAGATAGAAAACATAGATGAATGGGGTCAAGGTGAATTTAAAAAATAGGAAAGCAATTCAGAGAGAGGCACTGAGGAATGACATGACCTCTGCATTCCTGTTTGAATTTGCACACAAAGATGCTTTTTGTTCATCTCAGTACTAGGGTTGAAATGTTCACAGAGTGCTTGAGATGTTAGGAATCGTTTACCAGAATTTCTGGCATGTCTATGATGGGTCTTAAATATAAGAACATTTTCAAATGATTATTAATGTAGTGATAGTAATTCTACTTTGCTTTTTTATTCTTCCTCTCTTTTTCTGATTAGTGTAGCTATTTAAAAACCATGCAGAATAGGGGGAAAATTAGGTCCTCAAAAAGACACTGGAGATTTCTGCTATGGTTTTTGGAACACAGAAATTAGGTAAATTGGAAAATGATAAAATTAAACAAGTGTTTCACTTGCTTTTAATCAAAGGTTATAGAACATTTGTGTTCTTCATTCTAAAAATAGTTATGAGATGATTTATATATTATAGAATTCAACCGCTGCTTAAATCCATAAATTACCCAATTGATTTCCTACTGAGCTCCTTTAAATTTCTGTAAAAGAAAAACAAGGATATTTTGAATTTTATCAGGTGAAACTTATTTTTGATAAGATCAATATTCTTGTTGAATTTATAATATTATTATTAGTGGTGCGATGTTAGTTTTGGCAGTAATTGGGCTAAGGATTTTTTTTTATTAAAAAAAGAAAAAAAGATTAAAAATAGAAACACTTTTCAATGAATGTTGCATTTATTTTGGAGATTTAATAGTTGCCATATGTTAATCCAGTTAAATGAATGATGTAATTTGGGCTGCCTGTTGTCCTGCCAAATGCTCCATGCTGCCTCCTCACTTTCAGCACGCATGACTTCTGTATGCCCATATATCACGCAACAGTAGCTTCTTATACAATTGTGAGTCCTTGGGTCCTTAACACCTGGTAGGCCCTATTTCCTTCATTCCAGAACTGAAAATAATGAAAAATATGGTAAGTCTTTGTAAAGAGTATGCTTATAAGATCATTATCAATCCAATAGTCTTACTCAAATATACAAAGTCAAGGGGGTGAAACTTAATAGAAAAAAATCACAAGGTATTCAACCTTCTCTGCAATGTGAAAGACATAAAAATGCCTTCTCTTTTGTGAAGCCTCAGAAGGTACATTTTCAACATTGGTGACAAGGATGATACATTGAGAATGCTTAGAGCAAAAATAAAGCTCACATGTTATATGTTACATGACTTTTGCTTGTGTCACCTCTGATGGTGCCTATCCAAGAACACAAAAATATCTAGAGATCTCAGATATTTATGAACTTATCTAATTATTTCCCATTTTATAAATGTATGAGAAACAGAGGGGTGAACATTAATGGTTGTTTCAAGTTTCCATTTATGTACCAGTGTTTATTAGAAGAAATTTTGTAGATATTTATACTGGGAAACATTCATTCTCATTGATTCAATAAACTTAATTGAAATCTATTTTCCACCAGCTTAAGTTACTCTGTACAAAATTTTTACTAGGATTGCTTTTCCTACATTTTTTTCAGAGTAAAGAGACTTTTTCAATCATTATAGAGGAATCCTAAAATTTTTCACTGTGAAATTTTAAAGACTTTGTTTTATGTGTTATGTATTCAAATGTTAAGACTACTTATTTTAATTCCATTCCCTAATATATTTTATATACTTATATATGCCAAAGTTCTTTCATATTTTATTTTTCAAACATAAGATTTAAGAGATAATTTTCTTTAATTTACACCTTTGGCATAGTCCGACAACACCTAAAATTAATCCTTTCCTTTTTGGGGCGTGCATAACAGTTGTACCCTTATGTAACCTGTTGGCTCCCACTTGTCATCTTAATGAACTTCCCCATTTCCCACTGTTTTACAATCTGTCTTTTTGGTATCTTAAAACTTCCTGCACTCTTTTTCCTTTGATAAATGTATTAGTTTACTAGGGCTGCTATAATAACATACCATAGCAACATAAATTTGTTTTTGAAAGATTGTGGACACTGAAAGTCTGAGGTCAAGTTGTCAGCAGATTGGTTCCTTCTGAGGGTCATGAGGAAAGGATCAGTTTGAGAGTTCTCTCTTAGGTTCATGAGGGATCATCTTCACTCCGTGTCTTCACAGCATCTTGCTGTACATATCAAGTGTACAATTTCCTTGTTCTTCGAATGACACAGTCATTGACACAAGCTATGCGATGGCTATCATCTGACAGATTCCGGGTAGCTCGGGAAAGCTCTGAAAAATCAGACTTTCCACGCTAACTTATGTTATGACCTCCCTTTTTTGTATAATCATAATATCAAAATATTCTGAGCAACTTTCAGCTTACAATTGGATTGCCTCAGCCATATAAGGCCTGCCTGCCCTGACAAGCAAGTAAGTACTGCACCAGGGTGAGAAATTCCTCTGAAGTCAAAAGTGACTTAACAACTGGCTGATCAATAAAAAAGCAAAAGGGCTGTTTCTGCAAAGTCACTGCCAGATGGAGGAAAACCCAAATCTTATCATTCTAGTATCTCATCTAGCCTTCTATTCAGCTTCTACAGAATTACTCAAACTTCCTACTGTCTGGCTTTAGATATGGAAATTCATCTAGGTTGCCTGTTTTAGAGCTAGTCAAACTTTTTACCTGCTACACTTTAAAGCAATCCACAAAAGTCTTTCTGGCTAGTCTTTCAGGATTCTACTATCTAGTCCTATCTAAAGACTAGATTCATAGATAAATTCACCTATGTCTCCTATTCAGAGCAAATTATGCTTTCTACTGTGTAGACCTCAAGGAAACTCACTTAAAACCTTTTAGCAAGTTTCTTCAAAGAACTTTTCCGAAACTTGATTTGCAAGAAATTTCCTCTTCCTGCCTCCCAAGATGTCTCAGGTAGAAAAAAGCATCAAATAATAGATAAGGTTTAAAGGACTTTATTCTTATCGATCTTCACTATAATAATATTAGTCTTAAACTTTGTGCACCTATGTACCTGTTTTTTAACCTTGATTGATTTTAGAATGTTATAATCTCAAGTAAAGGTCAAAATGACCCCAGTCTATTCTTAGAAAAAAGGTGATTGTGATCTCAACCCCTTTCATATGCTAATATCATCCCCTGTCTGCTTGAAATGTATAAAATAAACCCCTGCTGAAAGCAGAGAAGGAAGTTTTGCACCTAACTCCGACTCCCATGTCTTTCTCGTGCCTGCTCCTCTCCCCTTCTTGGAATCTCCGCACGCAGACGCCTTCCCATCTTAGGGTCCTGCCTGTGTTGCCTCCAGACACCTCAAAAGTTGGAGCTGGTCTCCGACAAGTCATATTGGATTAGAACTCATAATAATCGTCTCATTTTAACTTATTTACATCTGTAAAAATCCTATTTCCATATATGGTCACAATTTGGTGCTGAGGAGGTTTGGACTTCAACATATGAATTTGAGTGGGGAGGGATGCAATTCAGCTCATAATAGTGGAAAAGAAGAGCATAAAAATATTTAACATTATATGGTATATCTAGGCTATTGACATTCCATGAATCTAAAAAGTGAAACCTGATTAACAGGGAAGAAACATAGGGATTATATAGTGATCTTGGTTTTCTAGCATTTAAGATGTTAATCTGCTAGGAATTGTTTTCCCACAAATGTCAAGAATATAAAGCACACTGAATTACCAAGTGTGTGGAGAATAGAAAATTAGATAAAGCCTCCATACCTTTTCATAACAAATGGTAACAAAAGTTATATATTCTTTTTGATAATGGAGGGGTACTATCACTCAGGTTGTAACACGTGGATGTACATCAACATTTACTTATTAGAAAATTTCAACAGGGTGTTTTTTCAAGTACATGCAGCTTTGTGAGAGTCAATAATGTAGTTTCTCTTGTTGTCAAGCATATAAGTGGAAGAAGAGGTCCTATGTAATTATGAAAGTTTGTATCATAATTCTAAAACGGTCAAACAGATTAGAACCTATTTCTTCTTTAAGTTTTATATATTTTTATATTACCCTTCATTTTGCACATTTTTTTCATCTCAGTTGTAGTCCCCATGAACTTCCCTCCACCACTTCACCCATGTACCATCAACATAGTCCCATATGTTCTGCTCATTCCTGTTTGTGTCTTGTTTCCTTCTCATCCCCCATAGAATGAGATTAGAACATATTCATTGGAATTATTCAAGAACTACATAAATAATCATACTCCTAAGTCAGATAAGAACAGAAAATTTGTAAACAACTTTCACTGGCTTTCACTTTCTCCTCTGAATCAGAAGTTGTGATTGTATTAGAGATCTGAGTTCTTTTTTCCTCATGACCTAGTATAAATGACTTAGGTTAAATTTTAGATATAGAAGTTACCCTTGGAATCAACCCAAGGCATTTTTAACAGTTCTAATTTATGTCTGTTTGCTTTAATCATTGGGATTTCCAGTTAATTCTGGGGATAGTGCAGAGGGTATGGATGTATGGGTGGATAAGAGGGTGGAGAGAATTTTCTTCCATGAAAACCTGGCCCTATCGTTCTGGATTAAGCATGCCAGAGCATCTAAATTAGATATACTTCTCCCAAAGTGCTCACATTTAGAGGAGAGGAGAGGAGAGGGAGAGAAATGGGTATATCAACTAGCTCTGTTCAGCTGCTTTTACAACAGCTATTAAAAAGGCTGGTACATTACATATCCCAACCTAAAATGATCCGTTCTTTACTGCATGCTGCCTGTTATGTTTCAAAAAATTCTGAATTAGGGTTACACTACATTAGAGTGTTTTTAACATGGTCTTAGAATTCCCTGTGCAAAATCTTTTTGCTGTTCTTTAGAAGTCATATTTTTTGAGTTGTAATGTGAGTTTAGAATTACAAATTGTGTTCATTTTAGAAACAAAGGGGATTACTGTCAAGTGTTTTCTTCCTAAGAAGAAATTTCTTGGGTTATTATAAGGGACAGTGCTCACTAATATGCTTAAGGCTGGAAATTGCTGTTTCACTAATGGGAAAAACTGGAAAGCTTATCGTTTTTCTCAGAAAGTATTAGCAATTTCCTTTGGAAAGGAAAGAAAGAGGAGAAAATCCTTCCCATACTCTTCCTCCATTTCCTAAGCCATTTTCTGTGGCCTAAATGAAGATGCATCATGTTCTACTTTCCCGATTTATCACTTTGTCTCTTACATTCAATCCCCACATACACCACAGAGACCAATTCTCACTTCTCACTCCTACTGTTTTTGTGGTACATTTCATTTATTTCTAATTTATTTCTATAATCCTAAATGATTCAAAAAAGTGAATATATATATATATGTATATATATATATGTAGATATATATATATATATGAGATGTCATCTTGTTACAGGGCACCCCAATGTGAATTGGGTTGCCTGTCTGTGGGTCTTCACCCATGCGCTTACGATTCAATCGTATTATGGACACACTCAAAAGGTTAAATAATGGATTTATTTATAAGGAGAAAGGTAAAGGAATAACCCAGGGAAAGAGGGAGAGAAACACAGGTTAACTAGGATGTCCTACCAGCTCTGCTGACTTGGACTCCACTGGCACGCTGAAAACCGATTGAGCGCCAAAACGATCAGCTGCGAAACACCAGGCCAAAAGCCCCCCAGAGCCCACATGTCCGGTTTTATCCCATCCTGGCTGCTCAGCTCCACCCTCACGTCCCTGCGTGCTTCTTCTTGGTACTGATGGGATTTGGAGTAGGGGCAGAGTCCATGAAACCTGTACCTGTTAGCATCGCACTTTTTTTTTTTTAATTATAATACCAAATGAAATTTTAATCATCCTTCTTATGTCAGTTCAATAATAATTTTAGGTGCAAAATAAAAATTTATCTGAGTTTATAAACTGAATATTAAATAATGGAGGAATATTATGCTTTTAAATGATCATTCTTCACCTTGGGAGCAAGGAGCAAAACAATCAATTTACCATCTTGGCTCAAGGGAGAGACTAGAGTCACTGTTCAATGTAAATTCTTGGTCCTTGGTAACATGGTAGATATTCTAGCTCTTGGGTTGATATTTGGGAACTTATTTTCCCTCCTTTTTTTTTTTATTTTTTAAAGCAAGTTAGGTATATGCTAGATACAGTGGCTTGTGTTAAGCTCTACAATTTGAAACAAGAATTGATAGCTTTGGAAAAGATTTTTTATGAAAGCCTTAGGGGAAGTATATATTTTTATTATTTTTTAAAAATTTAGAGCAGCGAGCAAATGGATTAACAGAAAGTGTCTGAAACACTGACATTAATTTCTCTGGGTGCCAATTTGGGGGACAGAGGGTTAGAAGAAAAATATTTATAGACATGTTGATTGATCCTGGAGTCAATTGGAGAACATTGCTAATGATAGACTGTTTTGATAAATGGTAGCCATCCTCAAGATAAAAGGATGAGAAAGATAGGAGATCATACATTTTTCCATTTTATAAGCCCAGTCATTATTGCTTTATATTTCAACCAATTAAGGCATTCAAAGAGAGGATTCCAAAGAGATATGCAAATGCATTTTCAAAAGAGACAATTTCAAAGAAAAAAAACTGTAATTTTCTTCCTGCCTCTGAGGTAAGGGATATATCTCAATACAACTAAGTGAATTTTCAGTAATTGTCACTAGCTGTGTAAAATGGCTAACATGATAAAGAATCACTTCCTAGGGAGATAAGGAAAATGATATGACTAACGACTCAGAGATGTTTTTGAAAAGTAGCTGAAACTTGTGTTAACATTCAGAAGTGTATTTATTATCTTGCACATAAGAAAATTCAGTTAATTCTTCAAGTGAGTGTCTCTTTAAATAACTCACACTAACTCTTAGATTGTGAGGAGAATATGTTGGAAGTCCAATAGGTGAAAGTAATCTCAGCATTCAAATAGAAAGGTGTTTTAGAAAATGAAACGCACAGAGAAAAATGGGGAGAGCACTGCATAGCAATGTTTAATTGTGGGACTCCCAGTAGGAGCCAAGGAATGTAGAAACAGAGAAGAAATTTCTCCACTGGCTTCTTTTCAGCTGGCTCAGCAATCAAATTAGCATCAGATAATTTAGTAGGAGAAAAGGACACATTTCACTACAAATTTGTATGGGGAATCTACAAAGGTATAGATTCTAAAGCCACTAGGACAAAATGAGGGCTTTGGATCCTAAGCTAACAATGGGGTAAAGATCTAGGAAGGAAGAGTGGGCTGAAAAATAGGTGATTCATATGGTAAAGACCAGATGGTCTGTCGTTAGATATTTGCCCTGACATACAGAAAGGTTTCACTGACAGAAAGATTATTTCTAATAAAAATCCTAATTCTGGGTAATAGCCCAAATTTTCATTCTTCAGAGATTTAAGGGAGAGGTAAAATTTCTTGTTAGCCTGTTGTGCCTCAGCTGACTTCAGAAATAATTAATGCACTAAAGTGACAAGTCTTGGGAAGGCCTACTCTAAATATCTTTGAGAAACCTATTCTTCAAGAGTAGGTGAAGGATAGCACAGGCAGTCTGTAGGCCTCAGAGTGAGAGTTTTAGAGTCAAATGGGAGATGCAGTTCTTCACCGCAGGGCTTAGGGAAGGGTTAAAGTCCCAGTTTGGAACCATAAATCTCTAAATACCATGCAAGGTGAGACCGATGATATTGGACTGAAACTTAGACAACCTGAACATATGAGGACAAGCTATTTCAGAGTCCACAGAATAAGAACAAACTGCAGAGAAACTACATTGATTTTTTTCTTTTTGCAAAAAACAAAAAAAAACAAATTATGATCTTGTGGTTACTACCTGATAAAAACAACCCACCATGTACAATAGACACACAAATCTATCTGTGTGACCAACAGGACTTGATGAATCAAAAGGAAAATACCGTGTCCAGTCTGCCCTTCACTGGAATGCTACCATATCCCATGCCTAGATAAGGAGGAAGCCCAGGTTGTGAAAACTGTTGCCCTCATGCCTTTTCATATTTCCTTGGAAGATGGGGTTTGGCTAATTTATTATTAGCATTCATTATCACTGGTATTTTGTCAGGATTATATATGTTAAGATTTATTGATTTTTACCGGTAGTGAAAAATTGTTGGAAAGATAAAAATATCATTTATTTGCTTCAGAGATAGTCAATGATGCAGAAATGTGGTGGGAGAGGGTCTGTGTTGATCTTTAGGCAGAATCAGGAAACAGAGTGTCTGTTGAGGTTGAGGTATTTTGCCACCAGAAGGACATGGAGGAGCAAGATTTGGAGATAGTTTTGATTGTTAGGACTGTAGGAGAGCACTCGGGGGAGAGAGGTGAGGGATGCTCACACTCTACAGGAACAGGATACCTTGACTCTCCTTCCCCAGCAAAAATCATTACATTCAGCATACTAAGTGAAAGGCTAATGAAAAGGAATGGTGAGTTGAAGTTCAGCGAGAAATAAAGTGTGAGACAAAGAACAGCAAAAGCAAGAAAAGTTCATTGCGCTCTCTGGCAGCACCTCCGCACCAACACAAAAGGTGTTGCGCGGGTTGAAGGTTTTGGGGTTCCTTAAGTAGGATCAAGATGGCAGGGGGTTGATGTGGCAGAGGGGTTGAGGTGCCAGGTGGCCACATCCAGGGTTTTTTCTCTTGTTTTCCTGGAACTAGGGGCAGCGGGGCTTCCTGGAACACCTCGGACAGTGATGTCCCCCGGGGGTATTTAACCTAACACTAAGAGTGCAGAAGTTAAACCCTGGTCCAAAGGCAAGTACACAGATAAACCAAAAAAGGAAAGGGACATGTGTTTTATTACAGGTCTGGTGTAGGAATAGGGTGACTATATAGTTGGAACCTGGAGAGCTAATTGTTTTCCCGTAAGTCTCGGTGCTCCAGAAAGACCAGAAAGGACTAGTTGGATAGTAAGCAGCAAGAACTTACTGAGAAAAATGCTTGTGTAGCTCTCAGGCAGAGGCCAGTGCAATGGTAAAGCCAGCAGGCGTCTGCAAGAAAGAAAGGGGAACTGGGACTTACATAGATGTGAAACTGACATGGCTCTATTTTTCCCGCCATGCTCTTTTTTTGGTCAGGTGGGCATGTTAAGGGGATATTGGATTCTTGGATACTTAGTTGGTCCGGATACTCAGCCTGCCAGGATGTCCAGAACATTACAATGTTGCATATCCTGATACTTTATTGGTCTGGATGCCCGGCCCACTCGGATATCCAGAACATTCCTGCTTTTTATTTATTTAAGAATGGGTGGTACAGGGGTCAACATGTTACTGTCTACTACCTGTAGGTCAAAGGTTGTCATGGGCATCCTGTGTAACAGAAGGCAAGGGGGAATATTTGAGTTGTAAAGTCAACTGGTTGACCTTGACCTTCACCCGTGTGAGGGCCTAGACTCAATTGAGGAATTTTGCAGTCAGACAGGATCAGCAATGGCAGGACACTGTTCAGGAACTAAAGGCAGCATTGGCTGAGTTCTACCAAGATGGTTGGAGAAGGCCCTGTGGCTTCTGATGACCAGGTATCTGAGGGAGCTTAGATAACCTGAGAGTTATGGACCCATCCTGAGGAACCTAGGACCTTGATGGCCTAGGGGGTGGCTAGGATAACAGTGTGTGGTCCCTGCCATTTTGGTTGCAAGGCCTTAGGCGTCAGGGCTTTTATGAAAACTTGTTGCCAGGATTGGTATGTTTTGCTGATGTGGCCCGCCTCTATTGGATTAAGGGGCTGGGGCAGATACTTGCCCCACACGTTCCCGAAGCAGTTGGTGCCATATAGCTGGAAGGGGCAAAAGAGATCCCAAGGTCCTGGATCAGAGGGGGAGGGGTGTCTGCAAAAAGGGCCTCCCATATATGAATTCAAACAGATAAGACTTGTGCTGGCCTGAGGGGCGGTGCGCAATCTCATAGGGGCTCATGGAAGACAGCGGACCCAGTCAAGTCGTAACTCCAAGCTCAGTGTAGTCAAATGGGTTTTAAGGAGACCATTGGTGCACTCCACTTTTCCAGAAGACTGGGGGTGATAAGGCACATGCAGCCTCCAGGTTATACCCAAGGCCTGGGACACCTCAGAGGTGATTTTGGAGATGTATGAGGCAGACCAAAACATGAGATGAGATGGTCTAATAAGACCTGGCACAAGGTTGCTGAATCTTCCTTTTTTGAGGGATATGCCTCAATCCACCCTATAAAGGTGTCTATGAATACCAGGAGATAACGAAAGTGTTTGACCCTGGGCATGTGGGTGAAATCAACTTGCCAGTACTGGCCTGGACAGGAGCCCCGATATTGGTGGAGTAATAATGGGGTTACCCAATGAAGATTAGCTTGTAAACAAATGGAGCAGGCAGTAGTAACTTCTCCCACCATTGATCGGATACCTGGACAGGATACTAAGGGGGAAAGAAGGTTCGTGAGGGCAGTGGTCCCAATATGGAGGGAGCTATGTAATGCTGAATCCACTGGAACGCTTGTTTTCTAGGCAAAATGAATTTGTGAGACTTAGGATGTAAGAACCAGCCATTGACCCACAAGAATCTCTCATTCTGAAACCGGCCGTTCTCATCCTGTGTGTATACTGGGCATTGTTCTGTAGTGGGAACTAGGGCCAGCAGAGGCATTGGCAGTTGTGATGCTTCCAGAGTGGCTCAATCTGCCTTGCCATTGCCTTTTATCCAAATTTGATTTCCCCGATGGTGTCTTTTGAGTGAATGATGGCTACTTGTGAGGGCTTTTGGATAGCTTCCAACAGTTTGGCTATAAGAGCTGCATTAATAACAGGTGACCACTTGGTAGTGAGGTATCTTCGATGCCTCCAGATTGCCCCATGGACATGTGCTATTAGGAAGGCATATTTAGAATTTGCAACAATGTTAACTGGTTGTCTTTCTGATAATATTAAAGGCCGTCAGGGCTATGAGTTCTGTCTACTGATTTGTTGTTAATGGTGGGAATGGGCGAGCTTCAATTATCTGAGTGCCAGTCACAACCGCGTATCCCGTCCATGTTGGTGCCCCTCATCCCCTGCAGCTGTTTTGTCTACATAGAGGGTCTGGACCCCCAGGGAGCTTTTTGGCGTGGAAGACTGGACGTGAGGTTTGGCTAGACAAAATTACCTCAGGACAGTCATGTTCAATGGGGAAGGCGGGTAGGTAATCCAGCCAATGTGTATGTGTAGGCTGTGAAATGTGAGGGCAAGAGCCTGGGCAGTTGCAGGTGGACCGTATCTGTCTGCAGGAGGAGGGCATGGAAGGTCTGTGTTCTTGAACAAACTATATGTGGCAATGTAGGAGAGGAGTGAGGAAATATCACGATTGCTTTGTATATAGAGGGGTGCAGTCTGGGTTATACACAAGACTTCAGTTACCAAAGTGGCAGTTGCAGCCACTGCTTGCATGCATGAGGGCCAGCCCTTCGCGACCTGATCTAGTTGCTTAGCCAGCCAGGCCACTGACGTGGGTCGGCCTGGGTCAGCAACCCCTTTGCACAATTAGAGGTGGCCTGTGCCCAAGGATGAAAAGGCTGGGTGCAGCCTGGTAAGAAGAGACCTTGAGAGCGGTCTAGCAACTGGAAGAGGTATTGCAAGTGGGGTCAGGAGGGAAGAGGGGTCTTAGAAAGTGCCTTGTGACTGTTCTTTGGCTTTGTGATACAGAGGTTTTGCCTGTACTGCAAACTCAAATCCAATGTCTTAAGAAGGAGAGAAGTCCCACAGTGGAAGCCACCTCTTCTGCGTTTGTAGGACAGGGGAAGGAGAAGAGGGCTCGTAAGAGATCATGGGGAATCTGTTTTTGAGTAGGTGTCAGTAGAATCTGAGATAAAGCATGAATTGTTGGCACAGTTGTGCCTTTCCTCGGGCTGCCCTGTAACCTTTGTCACCCAGAAACTTGGGTTTGGGTGTGCTGGGAGCTGTCAGTTTGAGAAGGACTGCATAACAGTAGATCATCTACAAAAGGACAGAGGGGTGTAAAGTGGCCCATATTTGACCAAGTGATTTAGCCAGGATCTGTCTGAATGTGTGGGCTATCTCGAAATCCTTGAGGTAGGACAGTCCAGGTGAATTTTTGAGGGTAACTGTCTATTTCCTGACATGTGAAGGCAAAGAGATCCTGAGATTCAGGTTGTAGTGGGACCTTGAAGAAGGCATCCTGGAGGTCTATGACTGAGTAGACTGTAGTAGTGGGAGGGTCATTGGCCAGAAAGGTAGCTGGATAGGGTAGCATTGGAGTCAGTGGCACCACAGCCTGGTTAACTTCCCTTAGGTCTTGCACTAGCCTGTACTGCCCGGAAGACTTCTTGATCACCAAAATGGGCATATTATGTGGGGAGGAGGTGGAGTGGATGAGCCCAGCCTCCTGCAAGTGGGAAATGACTGGCAGAAGGCCCTTCTTTTTTTTTTTTTTTTTGCTGGAGATGGAATTGGTCCTGTCTAATAATGCACGTGGTGTCCTTGAGTTGTACCAGGTGGGCCACCACGGGAACTATAATGGCTTTGGTTGTAGCCTATATAGGAAAGCTCCCCCAGGGATCCTGCTTACCTATCAGAGCTGGAAATACTGATAGAAGAAGGATATGAACCTTCAACAGGCATAGGATATCGTGGCCCAATAAGGGTGCAGGGCATTCGGGCATAACCAGGAAGCGATGCTGGAAGTGTTTGTCCTGAAAGTGGCAGGAAGGTCTGAAGACTTTTCCCCCAACACTCATCACTTGGATACTAGGATCTTTTTGAGTCTGTCCTTGGTATCCTTTAAGAGCGGAGAAGGTGGCTCCCGTATCTAATAGGAAGGGGTAAGGGTGCCAGCCACCAACACCGTAAGCAGGGGTTCCATGGCACCGAGCATGATGGATTCTGAGGCTCCCTATTCCAGTAGGGCTAATAATATTGGGATCTCCTGTTCGCAGTTTGGTCGTGGGACTTTTGCAGGTAATCTGCCTTCCAGTGCCCCATTTGATGGTAAGTGGGACAAGGACCCAGAGGGAACTTCTGAATGGGATAACAACTGACCCAATGGCTAGGTTTACCACACCAGAAGCATGATCCCCTGGCTCCTGGATATAGTCCCTCTTATGCCGACTATCATGGCCATCACCAAGGCTGCCTGATGCTGGGCCTGGGCGGCATCTTGGCTAGTAAAGGCCTGATATGCTGTATCCAGAAGTTCTTTAATCGGGGTGTTGGGTCCCATATCCATTTTGGCTAGTTTTCTCTTTATATATGGGGTAGATTGAGAGATAAAGTGAGAAGTGATGAGGACCTGTCCTGCAGGGGTATTGAGATCTAAACAGGTGTATTTTGGAGGGTCACGTGAGGCAGCAAAGGAAGGCTTCTGGATTTTCATCTGGGCCTTCAGAAATCTCCTGCAACTTGGAGTAGTTTACTAACTTATGGGCCGTATTTTGCATACCGGCCAACAGGTATCTAATATATGTGTCCCACATTTGTCTGCCCGGGTCTGTGGACTGGTATTCCCAGTTAGGTTCCTCCGATGGTATGGCCGCCTGAGGTTGAGGGGTGATTGGATCTAGACTTCTCTGCTCCTCAGCGAGTGCCCAAGCAGCCTGTAAATATGACCACACAGTTCAGGGTTGAGGGTGGCCACTAGTATGACCTGTATGTCGCCACGTAAGGTCGAAAGACTGGTGGAGGAAGTTGAACTCCTTAATATAAGCCGTGGTGTCGTCCAGGAAGAACCCCAGGTGTTTTTCAATCTGAGACAGGTTTTGGAGAGGGAAGGAGGCAAAGACCCGTACTGGCTCTTCTGGTCCCGCCACCTCATGTAGAGGAAAAACCATGTGGTTTCAGGATGGGGGTTAGGACCTAGATCATGAGATCGAGTGCGAGCGGCTGGGCCTGGGGAGTTATGTGGGTCAGATGAGCTATATGACGGGGATATGGGCTGGTATGGAGGAGGCCTTGGGGAAAGGGAAAGTCTCTCTTTACTGGCGGTACTTTGGGTCCCCGACTCGGGGTCATTTATTTGACCAGGTATTGGAGAGGGTTTGGAGGCTGGGCTGAAGCCTTGGACTTCTGTGCAATTAGGACATCGGCGGGGTTGCAAGAACTAAAGAGAGAGGGACGAGACTGCAAAAGAAAAAAAGCTTGAACACAAGGGACTTCTGTCTATTTGCCATTCTGGTGTAGGAAATTATCCATGTCTACCAAGAGGGAATTGTGCCCTTTTCAGGCCACTAGTGCCCATTGCCTAATTTGTATTGAGGCCAGATCTGATTACAGAACTGGAGTAGTTTCTTCTGCTTAAGGCCATCCTCTGAGAGGCCTAAAGCAGGCCAGTTCCAAAGGAGACATTGTAAAGAGGATAAGGTCCCTTCCGTGGATGGAGAATTTCCCATGTTTTTGGACTAAGGATAGGGATAAGGATGCGTGGTGGATGCCTATCCAGGCATCCCCAGATATTCCCAGCCAAGGTCCCAGTCAGAGAAGCATCCCCTTTATGACCATGACTTGGCCTGTCCCCCCCCCCCCCACACACAATGGTGCACTCATGCGGTAAAAAGGAAGTGCCCTAAAGTGCCCTTCCCCCTTGAGCCCAGTGCCCAACTTACAAGGGAGGCAGGGAATGGGGGAACACACCATCTAAAAGGCCCCTTTCCTTTGTTATGTTGATGGGCACCAAAATGGGCCTGGAGGGAATCTCAAACCATCTGAGGTCCGACTGTCCTCCAGGAATAATGGAAGCAAGATCAAAGGTCTCCCTGGCAATGGAGAATGAGGAGCAATAAAAAAAAACAGATGAGAAGGAACCCTTCAAAGGAGAAGAAGCAGAGAAGAAGTTGGTGGTGAGGGAGAGTTAGGCTGAAGAGGAAGCTGCCCAGGTTTTAGGAGGGACTTCCAGGGTGGGTCTGACTGTCCTGGGTTTCAGCAACAGATGTTTTCCCATAAACCCTGGTGCTGGAGAAAGACCAGAAAGGACCAGTTTGGATAGTAAACAGTGAGAGTTTATTGAGACAAAGGTTTGTGCAGCTCTTGGGCAGAGTCCAGAGTACTGGTGTACTGGTAAAGCCAACAGGGCATCTGCAAGAAATAAAGGGGAGCTCGGGTTTATATAACTTGTGAAACTGACATAGCTCTATTTTTCCTGCCATGCCCTTTCTTGGTCAGGTGGGTATGCTCGGGTGATATTGGATACTAGGATACTTAGTTGGTCCAGATATCAGGCCCACCAGGACGTTCAGAACATTACAGTGTTGCTTACCCGGATACTTAATTGGTCCGGATGCCTGGTCCACCCGTATGTCCAGAACACTAATATTGGGGGGAAAGGATGACCTGAAGGAATTCTGCAGAGTTTTGTGTACTCCACACCCTCCCCCACTCACTCCAGATTTCTGAACACGACTCCTTACTCCAGTTATTGAAACGGCAACTCCCAGCAATGCCATGGAGAGGACTGCTAGGACTCAAGGGCGGAGCTAAGCAGGCATTCTAGGACTTTTGGGGGGATATAAGGGAGTGATGTGAGATGCTGGCGCTGGCTTTCTGGACCCTGTGGCTCTCTCTGGACCATGCAGCTGGTGGTTGGTCGCTTGGCTCTTGATGAGATTTCAGCCTGTTATTGGAGTTCCAAGTCAGCAGAGCTGGTAGGATGTTTGAGTTAACTTGTATCTCTCTTTCCCTGGGTTGTTCCTTTATCTTTCCCTGTTAAGGGGAAGGATGTCCTAAAGGAACTCTGCAGAGTCTTATGGACTCCACCCCCTACTCCAGCTTTCGGGACCCTACACACCACTCTAGTGATTGGAAACTACAACTCCCAGCAGTACCAGGGAGAGAACTGTGAGGACCCAAGGGCGAGGCTAGCAGGAATTCTGGGACATTTGGGGGATAAATAGGGCGTGATTGCATCTCGCGCGCGCTCTCTCTCTCACTCGGGAAACGGCTCTCGGGACTGCGTGACTTGGTGTGTTCAGTCAGCCTAGCCGTAAGGTATTCCAGTTACTTTGTATTCCACTCTCTTGCCCTGGGTTGTTTCCTATTCCTTTCCCCTTTTGTAAATAAAGCCATTATTGACCCTTTTGTGTGTACCTGCAATATAATTGAACTGTGACTGTGTGGGTGAGACCCCACAGACAGTCCACTCAGGCCTTCCATGTAACATCCCCTTTATAAATAAATTATTGAGCCTTTTCTGTGTGCCTGCAGTACAATTAAATCTTAAGTGAGTGGGTGAGGGCCCATAGACAGGCACCCAGTTCACATTGGGGTGCACTGTAACACAAATAACTGTCTCAAACTTTCAGGCCCATTTCACTAAGGGCTCTGTTGGTAAGTCCTCACCAAAGCAGCCATCCTCCTTCCCATTATTTTGTTCTAATTTCTC
This sequence comes from Condylura cristata, assembly GCF_000260355.1. Taxonomy (NCBI): domain Eukaryota; kingdom Metazoa; phylum Chordata; class Mammalia; order Eulipotyphla; family Talpidae; genus Condylura; species Condylura cristata. The sequence goes on along the minus strand of NW_004567108.1, from coordinate 63,911,814 downwards.
CAAAGTAAAGTTATGCAAAATTATAGTATTTATGTCTGTGTTTGTAATTCATCTTTACTCAACTGTAAACTCCACTTAGGCAAGTATTTCATTTATGTTATAAACTATTGTATGTTAATGTTCTTCTATTAATAAATTATTCCACATTTAGCAGCTTAGAACAGCAAATATTTATCATCTTACAATTTATTATTCGAGAATCTGGGTATACGGTGACTGTGTGTATCCAACAAAAGCTCTTTCCTGGGTTTTAACTGAAGGATTTTTCTCAAGCATAATTTTGTTGGCAGGCCTAGATGTTCTATTTTTAAGCTAACTTCAAGTCCTATGACCCAGGACTGCTTTTACATGGCAGCTGGCTTTACCTAGGTTAATTAGTGCATGTGTGTGTGTTTTGTTGTCTGTTCTCACAGAAAAGAGAATTCAGAGACTTGGGTGGATTTTGTAGTCCTGTAATGTGGAGACAGGGGACCATGATGCTGGCAGGTAGACAACAAGAGACTCCTATCCCGAGTGAGGTGGGACAGCAACTCCACTGCCCTTTACATTGCTAAGTGCTGGTAGCCACACAACCGATACATGGTTGCAAATGCAAGCTTATCTGTTTGCTAGATGTCTGAGTGGTGGAAAAGAGCATTTCAAGGTATTGGCTCTGTTGTGTGGAATGCAACAAATAGCCTGATTTTAACTCAACTTTCCTTAGGCTTTACCCCCTTAGTAGGTACAGCAAGACACTATACCCATATCCTGCAAAACCAATACAAACTGTAACAGAATACAACTGCATACAATTTTTAAAAAATTTATTTATACATACAGAACTACACAGGGCTGGAGATTGAACTCACACTGAAGCAGCTGCAGCTAGCTTGCAGTGCTGTGCTCTACCCTGTTGCACTACCAGGGAGGGCCCACAGCTGCATACAATTTAACAGCCTACACCACATGTTTTCTGGCTTGTCCATAGGAGAGATACAGGTTTTTCAAAACCTGCAAAAAGTCGCTAACCCATCAATATAAAGGTAAAAAGCACACGATGTAGGCTCTCCCACCAAGTCAAATCAGAGTATCCCTGGGAAAGCACATGAATGTCCATTCCCAGTTTTAACAAATGAAAGCAAACTAGCCTTAACTCTCTGGTGATAGAGCAATGGAAAAGAAAGCATTAGCTAAACCGGTTACAAAGTACATATGCCCAGCATGTGGCTCAGATGATCATCAAGTCCGCCACTGAAGGCACTCTGCATGCCAGGGGGCAGCCACTTTATTCAATTTACGGTAACCTATGCCAAGAGCCATTAAGCTTCTTCACCGACTTCAGGGTAAATTGTAGGGACTGAGGGCAGTATACACGATGCTCACTTTCTCCAACTCTGCTATTGTGCTTGTAATCTCTCCATAGTTCAGTGGAAACCTCACTTAATATCTGGAAATAAGTACACAATAGAAGTTAAGATTTAGGGGACAGAAGGCACATATTCTCCAAAAGATCAGAGAGAGTCAGAGTGAGAAAGGCCATTTAATTTGCTCCCACTTCTCTGAATAGTGTATTCCAGCACTGGGTAACAGCCTTCTGTACTGACCATCATCCATTCACTGTATAGGACCAATCTGGAAAGATGGTTTTCCTTAGTCATGAAGTATTTTTTCCTTCGGATTAAGTTTAATTAGTATCATCCCCACCAGTTTGATCCATTATTGAAAATGGTAAGAGTTTAAATTTTTTCATAGCCAAGGAGTAGTCCATTGTGTGTGTGTGTGTGTGTGTGTACATACATTTCTTTTTAAAGATTTATTTATGCACATTGAACTGGGTACAGGCCAGAGAGGTGTAGGGGTGGTGAGAAGATTCACCAGAGAAAGAGTGGGGAGCAGAAGAGGCAGATCAATGAAGTACACTGCTGAGGGGAGCAGCGGGCAGGTCAGGAGAGGTCTGTTGTACCATGTGGGTCACCTCCCTGGCTGGGGATTGAACTCTCAGTGAAGCTTCATGGTTCTGCACTTTAACCTGTTGCACCACCAGGGAAGCCCCTTAAACATACATTTTTAGTTTTATTTCTTCTAGTTTATAATCTGCTACTTTACTGTACTGATTTATTGTTTCTAATAGTTTTTATTTTTTAGTAGAGTCTTTAGGGTTTTCTATGTATATTATCTTATCATCTGAAAATAGTTGTACATTTTACTTATCAATTTGTATTTATCTTATATACTTCTCTTGCCTTACTGCTTTAGAAAAGTCTTTGAACACTTTTTTGAATAGTAGTGGTAAAAAACACTACTGTTTTGGGCCCTCCCTGGTGGCGCAGCGGGTTAAAGCACAGCACAAAGAAGCTTAAGCCACTTCCGCCTGAGTTTGATTCCCTGCCTGCCCCGGAGGAGATCCACATGGTGTGGCAGACCTCTCCTGATCCGCCCGCTGCTCCCCTCAGCAGTGTACTTTATCGATCTGCCTGTTCTGTACCCCACTCTGTCTCTGGTGAATCCTCTCACCCTCTGCATCTCTGGCCTGTACCCCAGTTCTGTACGAATAAATAAATAAATAAATCTTAAAAAAAAAAACAAACTACTGTTTTATACCAGATCTTAGGGGGAAAACTTTCAGTTTTTTTACAATTATGTATTAATCTAGTTGTGAGTTTATCCATATCTATACATCTATATATCTGTATATCTATATATACACACACATATATGTGTATGTATAAAATGTCATTCTTCATTTTGTACATTTTTTCATCTCAGTTGTAATCCCCATGATTTCTCATTACTACTTCACCCATGTGCCATCACCTTATTCCTTTGTGCTCTTACCACTCTAGTTTTACAAACACTGTGGAAGGCTGTGTGGAGGTTTCTCAGACTGCTAAAAATGGAGCTTCCATATGATCCAGCAATTATACTCCTAGGGATCTACCCAAAGGACACAAAAACAATTCAAATGGACACCTGCACCCCTATGTTTATTGCTGCTCTGTTTACAACAGAGAAGATGGGGAATCAACCCAAATGCCCCAAAACAGGTGGTACATATACACAGTGGAATATCACTCAGCAATCTAAAAGATAAACTCATGCCATTTGTGGCAACATGGATGGAGCTTATCCCCATTTTTAAGAGTCTGTCATAAATAAAGGTTAAGTCTTATCAAATATTTTCTCTGCAGCTATTTATAAGATCATATAAAGTTATCATTTTGTTATGTGGTGAATAACTTTGTATAATAAAAAAAATTTGTATTTATCCCATGACCAGTTGGTCATGAGGTAAGATCATCTTAATGTATTATAAGGTATGGTTTACTAAGAATTTCTGCATCTTTGTTTTTCAGAAATATTGGAAAAGAAAAAATATTTTCTTTTTTGTGATGTCCTTGTGTAGTTTTCTTATAAGAGTAATGTCCTCACAAAAAGTACTTGTAAGCATTTCCTCTATCTCAAAATTATAGAAGAATTTGTAAATAATAGGTATTACATATTCTGTGGGTTTTGTAAAACTCACTAGTGAAACAATTTGAGTATATGGACTTTGTTTTTGGGAGTCTTGAATACCACTTCAATTTTGTTCAGATTTTCTATTTCTTCATGATTCGGACTTAGGAGGTGAACTATTTTAAATAATTTTTCTATTTCCTCTCCTAGGCTATTTGATTTACTTTTATATAATATGCACATTAATCTTTTTTCATCCTCTGTGTTTTTTGAGATGTATGTTGAACTTCTTTAATTTCTAATTTTATTTATTAAAATTGTCTCCTCTGCTTTGTGAGCTCAACTAGAGGCTTGTCTTAATTAATTAATTTTTTTCAAGGAACCCAATTTTGATTTTGTTGATTTTTTTGGATTATTTTTTAAATTTCTATTTTTTTTTAAATTTCAGCTTTTATTTTTATTTTTCTTTCTTCGATTGGTTATTTTTGGTAATTATTTTACTAATTATTTGAAATAGGAGATTAGGTTGTTTCTTTGAGCTCTTTCTTGTTTCTTGATGTGAACCTTTATTGCTGTATACTTTCCTACTATTAATGCTTTTGCTGCATCCCATACATTCTGGAAAGAGGTGTCCTCATTATCATTCAACTCAGAGTATATTTTAATTTCTTCTTTGATCTCCTCTTTAATTTAGTGGTTTTCTAGCAGTATGAATTTCAGTCTTCATGAAGTGGGTGTATTTACTGCTTTCTTTTCATGATTTATTTCTACCGTAATGCCTGTATAGTCAGAGAATATAGTTGGAATGCTTTTGATCTTACTGTATCTGTTGATGTGTGTCTTCTGGCCAAGTATGTGATTGATTCTGAAGAATCATCCAACACACTTGAGAAAACTGTGAATAGGATTTTTGGGGGTGTAGTGTCCTGTAAATATAAATATATATTAAATATATAAGTAAATATATTAAGCTCACGAGTTCTATGTCTTTATTTATATTAATATATATTAAGCCCATGCGATCTATGTCTTTATTTAGGGCCCTTTGTTTATTTTTTTGTCTCATCGATCTGTACATTGGTAAGACTGGGGTGTTGCAGTCTTCTACTATATATGTATTTTTCTAATGTCTGTTTTTAGAGCTGATAATTGTATTATATATTTTGGTGTTCCTTCATTTGGTGAGTGTGTATTGATGAGTGGTATATTTTCTTGATGTATTGTCCCTTTGATCATAAGGTAGTATCTATCTTTGTCTTTTTACATTTTTAGTTTGAAATGTTTCATATGATAAAAGTATAGCTGTTCCCGCCTTCCTTTTTTTGTTCATTTACTTGTAGGATTATTTTTCCAACCTTTCAGTCTTTGTTTATCTTTTGTAGTTAAATTTGTTTCCTAGAGACAACAGAAGGTTGGATTTTGACTTTTAATCCAGCCTGCTACTCTATGTCTTTTTTTTTTTTTTTTTAAAGATTCATTTATTTATTTGTACAGAACGGGGGTATGGGCCAGAGATGTGGAGGGTGAGAGGATTCACCAGAGACAGAGCGGGGAGCAGAACAGGCAGATCGATGAAGTACACTACTGAGGGGAGCAGCAGGCGGGTCAGGAGAGGTCTGCCACACTATGTGGTCACCTCCGGGGCAGGCGGGGATTGAACTCATGCGGAAGTGGCTTAAGCTTCTTTGTGCTGTGCTTTAACCCATGGCCTACTCTATGTCTTTTTAATGATATGTTTAGTCCATTTTTCATTTAGAGTTAATATTGATCTGTTGTGTCTATATTTGCCATAGCTTGTTTTCTTGTGGTTTTATTCCCTGCCTTATTCTGTTCTTCTTATTCATTCTTTGGTTGGTTTTGGTTTTAGGACTTGGACTATTTTTGGAGTAGGAGTTTAGTCATAATGACTTTTAGAGTTTCTGTTTATCTGGAAACGACCTAATTTTTCTTCATGCAGGAAAGAGAGCTTTTCAGAATAAAGTACTCTTGGTTGGCATATGTTGCCTTGGAGTTTTTTGAATATATCCCTCCACTCTCTTCTTGCAGGTAGTGTTTCATTGGAGAAGTCTGATGTCAACCTGATTGGTTTTACTTTATAGATTATCTGTTTCTTCCCCTCTTTAGGTTCATTGTTTTTGCCTTATCTTGGATTCTTGGGAGCTTTACTATTATGCATCTTGCTGTAGTTTTCCTTTCATTGTGGAAGTTTCATTGTTCTCACTTCTTGTATGTCTATTTTCATCTTCTTCATGATTGGTGATTGGGAAGTTCTTTTCGATTAGCTCCTTGAATAATTTCTCACTTCCTTTGTCTCTCTCCTCACCTTCTGGAATACCTCGGACTCTTATATTTCCTTTCCTCGTGGTGTCAGATAATTGTCTAATTGTTTCCTCATTCCTTTTCCTTTATTCTTCTCTTTCCTTTTCTTTTTTGTTGTTTTTATTTCTGTATCTTTGAGTATTGATCTGTTTTTCCATTTCATTGCTTCTGTTTTCACTGCCTTTCCCAGAGTTCTTTTGCTCTTCCATTGATCTTTTGCTCTCTGAATTCCCTGCATTTCCTTCTTCAGGGACTCACTTTCATTCTTCAATTCCTTCATTTTTTTTCTTCATTTCATTCTTTTCCTTTTTGTCTTCTCCCTTTTTTAAATCATGACCAACTTAAATTATCAGTCAGGCAGAGTTCTTCCATGTCATTGTTGTTGAGTTTTGGTAACTGAGTTTCTTTTTGTGGTGTGTCTTTTCCCTGGGGGCTTGCTTGGTTATTTGTATTTTTCCTTCTCCCTGTTGTTTGATTTCTAATCAGTTCTATGCATTGGGACTGGTGCCACTGGTGCTGGCAAGAATCTCTTCGGGGTGTTCATTCAGGGGTCTTGGAAATGGTTTACTAGACTGAGACCAGTGCTATTAGGCCAAAACTCCACCATGGTTTTGATGCTGGGGCCAAGATGCTGGCTGCTGACCCTTAAGGTCCCTCCCTTTCTATCTACTCAGTTCCAGAAGGGGGAGTTTTGGAGCACTGCCTTCCAACTATCTGGTAGTTGGTGATTTTGTTCTGCTCCACTAGCTGGTGCCAGTGACCTTCCCAGAGGTTTTTAGAATTGTGCTTTTTTTTCTTGTATGTCTTTGGGAATAGTTGGGTGGGGGGTGGAATAGAGTGCCTCAGTGGTGCTGGGTGCTGTGTCTGCCCCATGTTTGCCCAGTGCAGGTGCCTGTGGTTGTGTGGGTTCCACACCCCCAAATTTCATGTTCTGATTCTCAGTTCTGAAGCTTTCAGATCTGACTGTGTGCAATTATGGTGTGTTCTGCACCCCAATCCTGAGCCTGAATGGAGAGTTTTGGATTATCTAATGGGGGGTCTTTCACCTCAGTGGTGACTCCCACACATCTCTTCACATTCCTCATGGTAACCTCAGCAGCCAGGATCTGCAGCACACTCTTTTCCATATGCACTTACTGTCTGGCCTTTGGTTGTTTGCAGTCCCTTTTCTTTCTCTGCTCCAGACATGGCCACTGGGTTTAAAATTAACCCCCACTTTAACATTAACCCCCTGGGTTTAACATTAACTCACCTTGGTGGCAGTTCCCACATGAAGTTCACCATGGTTGCAGGTCATGAACAATGGTGCCTGCAGTAATTCCTTTCCATTCACTCTCCTGCTTGATCTCTAGTTTTTTTGTTTGTTTTGTTTTGTTTTATCCTTTCTGTTGGTAGAAGTATGCTGGCTTTGTGGTGGAGGGCAGTAGCCAAGTTCTGGTACTTTCTTCCCTTCGTGTCCTCTGTTTTTGCAACTTTTTTCTTTGGGTAGATTGCTAAAGGTCACCCAGTTTATCTTATGTGTACCAGTTCTTTCAGGGACCTGCCGTTTTTTCTCCCTATCAGTTGTTTTTCTGGGAGAACTTACATATAGTGTTGCTCAGCTTACTACTGTCTCAACTTTTTGAAAGAGTATTATTACTATGATAGGTGTTTGTTCATCTTTGAAAGTTTGGTAGAATTCATTTGTGAAAGCACCTGGTTCTGGTTTTTATATTTTTCCCCCGGGAGGGTCTTAAGTGATGCTTCAGTTTGATTTCTTCTTATTGGATTGTTTAAGCTTTCTATTTCTTTTTTTGGTTAGCTTTGGTGATTGTAGACTTCTAAGAATTTTTCTATTTCTTCTAGAATATTGAACCTGTTTGCATATAAATGTCATATTAATTTCTAATTATCTTCTGGATTTATGCTGTATTTATTGTAACTTCTCTTCCTTCATTTATAATACTATCAATTTGGGTTTTTACTTATTTTTCTTTGTAAGCCATGCTAGGGGTTTATCTATTTTATTTGTTTTTCAAACAACCAGCTTTTGGTTTCATTCATCTTTTGTATCTTTTTATTTCTATTTTCTTTATTTCTGGAATTTTTTTTTGTGGTTCCTTTTCTAGTTCCTCAAAATGGGATATTAGATTGATTTTGGGGGTTATTTGTGCTTCTTGATATGGGATTTTATTGTTATATAGTTTCCTCTTAATATCAGTTTTGCTGAGTTGCATACATTCTGTAACCTTGTGTCATCGTCATTTGTCTCTAAGTATTTATTTACTTATTCTTTGATTTCCTCATTAACCCAACGGTCTCTCAGTAGGATGTGGTTCAGTATCCATGCTATGAGCAATGCCTTTCCTTTTTTTTCATAGTTGATTTCTAGTTTGATGCTTTTGTGGTCTGAGTTCAAGTATTTGTTGATGCTTATCTTGTGACTTAACAAATGGTTGATATTTGAGAACGATGTGTATTCAGATTGTTGGGAGTACAGTGTCTTATAGCTGTCTACTACGTCAATGTGATATAGTTCTTCATCTATGGCAATTGTATCCTTGTTTAATTTCTGTCTTGTTGATCTGTCCTTGGTGAGAGTTGGGCATTGAAGTCTCCTATCACATATATCTTCTCCATTGTGCATTTTCAGAGCTGATAGTAAGTGTTTACTTACTTTGGTGCTTCCTCATTTGGTGAATATATATTGATGAATGCTATGTCTTTTTGGAATATTGTCCCTTTGATCATCATATAATATCTTTCATTCTCTCTTGTTACCTTTATTATTTGAAGTCTGTTTTGTCTGTTATAAATTTGGTTAGCCTTGCCTTCTTTTTGGAACCATTTGCGTGTAGAATAATTTTCCAACACTTTACTTTCAACCTAGTTTCATCTTTAAAGCTTAAATGTGTTTTCTGGAGGCAGTTTTTAATCTAGTAGCTATTCTGTGTATTTTTATTGGTGAGTTTAGCCTATTAACATTTATGTTGAGTATAGATACATGGAAATCTGTTACTACCTTTATGTTGTATGGTTCTATTTACTACCTTCTTGTTGATTCCTCTGTTATTTTAGATTTAAGGCTTCTTATAATTTTTCTTGGATTGGGGGTTTAGTATTAGCAAATTTTGAAGATTTAAGTTTTCTGTTATAGGTTATCTGTTTCTTTCCCCTTATGAGCTTCATTATTTTTTCTTTATCTTGGATTCTTGGAAGCTTAGCTATGATGTGTCTTCTTGCAGTATTGTTTTTCATCATGGTAGTTTGCCTTACTCAGAGAAGGCCCTTATGTAGCTTTTCTTCCATTTTAAAATTGTATAATTTTTTGATGCAGTCATAATGTTAAGGGGAAGGATGTCCTAAAGAAACTCTGCAGAGTTTTGTGGACTCCACCCACTACTCCAGCTTTCTGGATTCCACCCCCTACTCCAGTGATTGGAAAAATATAACTTCCAGCAGTACCAAGAAGAGAAATGCAAGGATTCAAGGGCAGAACTAAGCAGGCATTCTGAGACTTTGGGGGATAAATAGAGAGTGTTTTTTCAACAGTAGCTCTGGAGAGGTAAACACTCTCTCTTTCTCTTGTTTTGTTACTAGAGCTGATAAGATATTCTAGTTACCTTGTATCTCTTTATTTCTCTGGGTTGTTCCTTTTCAGTAACAATCAGTTATTATGTTTTCTTATGTTTTCCTTGCTATTACAGACAAATTCATAATGACATTCTGAAACTATGCCATGGAGAGAATTGCTTTTGTTTTCTTAAATGCATTTCATGATTTCTGATAGTTTTTTAAAAGCTTTATTTATTTATGCATATAAGAACTGGGATACAGGCCAGACAAGCAGGGTGTGAAAGGACTCACCAGAGACAGAGTGGTGAGCAGAACAGGCAGATCGACTGAAATACAGTGCCAAGGAGGCAGCGGGCCAATCAGGAGAGTTCTGCCACGCCGTGTGGGTCACCCTCCTGGCCAAGGATGGAACTTGTGTTGCAGTGGCTGCGGATTGCTTCATAGTGTTGTGCTTCAACCCATTATGACATCAGGGATGACCTGGTTTCTGATCTTATGACCAAGTCATTTAACCATTTCTACTTAATTTTTGTTTATGGTGAGATATAGTGGTGTTGTTTTGTTCTTTTGCAAGTGGCTCTGTTAAGGGGAAGTATGTCCTAAAGGAACTCTGCAGAGTCTCATGGACTCCATCCCCTACTCCAGCTTTCTGGACATTATCTCCTACTCCAGTGATTGGAAACTATAACTCCCAGCAGTACCAGGGTAAGAAATATGAGGACCTAAGGGCAGAGCTAGCAGGAATTCTGGGACATTTGGGGGATAAATAGGGCACAATTGCATCTCTCACTTGGGAAATGGCTCTCCAGACTGCGTGGCGTGGTGTGTTCAGTCAGCCTAGCCGTAAGGTATTCCAGTAACTTTGTATTCCCTGGGTTGTTTCCTATTCCTTTCCCTTTTGTAAATAAACCCGTTATTGACCCTTTTGTGTGTACCTGCAGTTGTGAGCCGTGGGTGAGGCCCCACAGACAGGCGGCCCAGTCCACTCTGGGCTACCCTGTAACAGCTCTACAGTTTTCCCAGCACCATTTATTGAAGAGACTTTACATTCTCCAATGTATCCTCTTGGGTCCTTTGTGATAGATTAACTCTTCATATAAATTACATTTTAGTTCTGGATTCTCAATACTTTTCCATTGCTCTGTGTGTCTTTGTCAGCACTGCTTTGTATATTCATGGTCTTTTGTGGTTTTATATGAAAAAAGTATTTTTTGGATTGATTTGAAGAATGCCATTAATGCTTCTTTAAAGTTTGCATTGAACCTATAAATTGCTCTGGGTAAGACAGCCCTTTAGACAATATTAATTCTTCTAATTCATGAGTAAGAAATATCTCTGTATTTCTTTGGTTCCTTTTCTATTTCTGTTAACAGTGTTACAGTTTGCTTTGGTTATGTCCTTCACCTTCTTTGTTAAATTTACTTCTAGGTATTTAATTTTTTTACACAATTGTGTATGAGATTTTTTTTTCTTTTTCTACAGATAGCTCACTGTATACAGGGAAGATAACTGACATTTTGAAAATACTGAGTTCATAACCACCCACTTTTCTGAACTGATTTAATGTTTCAGATTGTTTTTAAGTGTAACTTTTAGGGTTTTTCTACATATATTATTATGTTGTCTGCAAATAATAACAATTGTACTTCATCTTTCCCAAATTTACATCCTTTTCTTGACTAATTGCTCTACATTAACTTCTAATTCTATGGGAATAGAAGTGCTGAAAGTGGACATCTTTGACTTGTACCAGATCTTTGTGGAAAATCTTTCATCATTGAGACTGTTTTTGTAATAGTTGGCCTTCATTATATTTAGGTATATTTCATCAACACTCATTTTTTGGAGAATTTTTATAATAAATGGAATCTGTTTTCTAATGCAACCAGATACTGTGCTTTTTTTTTTATAAACATATATTTTTAAATATTTATATGTGCCTACAGAACTGGAGTACAGGTCAGAGACTCAGGGGTGGCGATAGACTTCACCAGAGACAGAGTGGGGTGTAGAACAGGCAGATCAACGAAGTACACTGCTGAGGGGAGCAGCGGGGGGGTCAGGAGAGGTCTGCCATGCCATGTGGTCACCTCTGGGGCAGGCCGGAATCGAACTCATGCAAAGTGGTTTCAGCTTCTTAGTGCAGTGCTTTAACCTGCTGCGCCACCAGGGAGGGCCGGATACTGTGCTTTTTAATTCATTAATTTAGATTGCTTATATTTAGTGATTAGTGAAATGTGAAAGTCAGCTACTACCATTTTGTTCTTAATATTTGGTTCTATTTCCTTGTTCAATTTTTTTGTTGTTGTTGATGCTGTATATTTTCAGGGATAAGTAACCAGTTGCTGGGTTTTTTGTTAGATGGGAGACAGTCTTGGTGTGGTTTGAAGCTATTGACAATTTTGTGTGGGTATAGCTTATAATTGTGTTACTGCTGACAGCTCTTTTGTCTGGATTTCAGACTTATTATTGTTCAGTCTGTGGACTGAATTTTCAGTAAATTTCCTGTGTTTTCCAGTGCAACTTCACTGTATTACACGTTTTCCATATCTCTCTCATCACAAGGAACAGAGGTGGGAGTATTTTCACCTTTCTGAATTTTGTTTCCTCATTGTTAGCTTCATCCACTCTGCTCTCCAACATTGTGAATATGTACTGCTGTTTCTACTCCAATGGAGGCTTCTCCACCACATACCCTTTGCACCCAGAGTTGAATTTCCTCAGTGTCTTTTCTGCTATGCATGGTCAATGATGGTCTCTTATGATTGGGATGTGCTCCACTTTACTCCACATCTGAAATCAGTACCTATCTGGACTTAATAAAAAAAAAAAAAATGAAACGAGGATTTTTTCTTCTCCCAAGAATGATTTCCTTCATACTCTCAGGAATGAAGCACTGTCTTCCATTTTTCCCTTAAACTAACCTTAACTTAAGTTGTATCTTCAAGTTCTTCAAGTCAGAGAATTTTCAAAGTTCTTTTTCTTTCTTTGTATTTCTTCTTCCATCTGGATTCTTTGTCATAAACATTCAATACCTCTGATTTAATCGTCCATTTGGTCTATTCTGCTCCAATAATATCTCAAGATATTTTTTTTATATCCTCTGTTGGTTATTTTATGCCCTACATCTCTTATATACTCATTTAAGGTTTCACTTTCTATGTCCTGTTTGTTAAGTTTATTTCTTAGTGCATCATTTTCTTTTCTGAGCTTTCTTGTATATCTTTAATTGATTTTTTTTCTGTTTTCTTCTATTTCTTTGAATTTATTTATCATGGCAATTTTTAACTCTCTCTAATCTCCCATGTCTTTGTTGTTGGATTCTGTAAAGAATGTATTGTGGTGATATATTATCTTGAAGACACAAATTGCTGTACGGTTTTCTTCCTTCTATCCATTTTACTTCTTCAAAGAAGTTATTTTTAAAAGTGGCTTATGTTGTGACTGGGAGACTTGATTAATTATATTTTCAGCAAATGCATTGTGTGTTTTACTTTTCTGGCTTTAAATTGATTTAAATGGTTGTTCTTTTAGGGCTCTTATATGTCATGTCATGGGTACTTAATCTGTAGCTGCTGGGTGGATGCAGTGGCCTTGTGCTGTCCAATTGTTGATGGTAGTTTTTGGGTGGGTATGCTGGCTCTGGTTTGTGGCATTGTGGATAGCTTTTCACTCTGGGATTTCAGAACAGAAGTTCTATAGTCTGTGAGTTGTCATTGTGTTTCAAAAAGGAAGTCTCAGTTCCCAAATATGGAGAAGGGGTGATCAGTAGTCATGGTTTATGGTTCTTTTTTGACTGAGGACCCCTCTCTTCCTCACTTATATCCTCTCTTCCTTTAAAAAAAATGATTTATTTATGCATACAGAACTGGGGTACAGGCCAGAGATGCTGAGGGTGAAAGGATACATCAGAGACAGAGTGAGGAGCAGAACAAGCATCTGCTGAGGGGAGCAGCGGGCAGGACAGGAGATGTCTCCAGGGCCAGGTATTGAACTTGCGCTGAAGTGGCTGTTGCTAGCTTTGTAGTACTGAACTTAACCCACTGCACCACCAGGGAGGGCCCTATCCTCTCTTTCAATCCTGTGGCACAGTGTCACTCAGCATTCACCTTCTCAGGATTTGGCCAACTATGATGCTTCAACTAGATTTCAGCCTCTAAGCTTCTCTTTCCATCCACCTTTTGTTGAATGGATTTAAATCTCTTTAGAATCCCTTCTAGTATGGTCTCTGTTGTTCAAGAGGTCTTCCATTTTTCTATAACTCATGGGACTTTCTTGGTTTTGTATCCTTATGGATAACTGTCTCATTATTTTCCCAGAATGAAAGCACGGAAGTCCTCTGATAGCATCTTGGTACATAACATTTGTTTTTGAAATAAATTTTTTTTTTGAAAAATAAAGACCAATATGCTATGACCTTTTCATTTTTAGAGACCTATGAACTAAGTCATATTTATTTCAGCAACATGTAGCCTGTGACAAAATAATGGATTAGTCACAAACACGTTTTGTGATTTGTTTTACCATTCTTTTTTTTTTTAATTACAAAAGTTTATTTTTACATCATTTTGTACATTTTTTTTCCCACCTCAATTGTAATCCCGACGGGTTTCCCATCACCAAGTCACCCATGTGCCATCACCATAATCCCATGCATTCCCCCCCCC
>NW_004567108.1:63865309-63892611 GCF_000260355.1 Condylura cristata | reverse complement strand
TTTATCTCTTCTAGTGGCCTTTTCATCGCCTGCATTTCTCCTATTTCCTTTTTTAATGTCTCATTTTGTTTCTTCAGTTCACTGATTGCTTTTTCATTTCTTTCATTTGTTTCCTTCAACTCCTGGATGGTTTGCCTCATTTCATTTTGTTTGTTTATCATGATGATTCTGAATTCTTTTTCTGATAGGTTGAACAGTTCTTCTGTTTATTTGTTGGTTTCTGTTGCCTGATCTTTTTGTGTTGAATTGTACCCCTGTGGACTTGCTTGAATATTTGTTTGTCTTCTTTTCCCTGTTGTGTATTTTCTAATACTTTCTATTAGCTGAGATACGGTGTTGCTATTATTGACAGGAATTTTTTTTTTTTGGATGTTCTTTCTGGAATAGCTGAGGGACTTCCAGACATTTCAGTTGTGGAGAGTATTCTGAGTTGTGTTGTTTTTCCCAGCCCCCACTGTGTGTAATTGTGTCTGTTGTCTCAGCTGCTAACAGTCAGGGGACTCTTGTGTGTTCAGCCTCTTCTAGTAACACGTGAGGCCTTGTTTCTGGAAGGTGTATGTTGATCCTTGTAGCCTTTGGATGTCCCAGGTTCCCTCTATGCTTGGTGTGCCTGTGGTAGTTATGATGAATTAGATGTGTTGTAGGTCTCCCTGGAGCTGGGCCTTTGGTTGAGTTGGTGACTGGCTTTGTTTACACTCTAAATACTGTGAGCTCCCAAGTCTTATTGGGACCTCTGTTGGGGGGGTGGGATCTCCCCTTCCCAGTAATAGTGCAGGGGAGTGCCAGAGGCCTGAAATCCTTCCAGCTGAGTAGGCTGCCATTCCTTCCTTTGAGCTTCCAGGGCTCTTTTTGTTTAGTCCAAATAGTCCCACCCAGAGCAGTGCCTCCCCCCTGCCTGAGGTCCTTTCACAGAGCCCAGCTATATCTCTGTAACTCCAGGGTTTTACCACAGTTTTTGGGTAGATGTGGTAAACAAGTAGACCCCTGAGCAAGACTCCCCTTTTGAGGCACTTCCTATGGCCTCTCTATGTTAATTGTGCCCATGCAAGATTGTTAAAATTCCTGCATTATCCTAGGATTGGGCCTGTGGTTGGGACCCGCTGTCCAGCAGCAGTTTGGGATCCACTCACCTAGCTGTGTTGTCTCAGTTTATATTCAGGGCTTTGTCGGTGGCTGCTGGGGCAAAGGTCAGCAATATGTCTGCAGCCTATCCTCTGGTCTCTGGTTCTGAGCTGCAGCCTTTTCCCACGATTTGGTTTCCCCTCCCTAGCTGAATTGTCTCTGTTTATCTCTAGGGTTGTAGCAGGGCTGGGACAAAAGGCTGCTGAGCAGCCGCAGCTGCCACCTCAGGCAGATTTCCTCCGCAGCTAGCTTCCTGGTGCCCGGTTGCCTAGATTTTTAAAGGAGCAGAGGGAGTTGGAAGCCATTGGCATTCCCGTATCAGTTCCTGCCTGTGCGGCTTCCCTTATGGGGACTCCCCAATCGCTGGTTCTCCCTCGGTTATTTTCCTTCTAGTGAGTGCAGGGCGTTGTCATTTGGGTTGAAACTCGTAGCATGAAAGTCTATAGTCCGTTTTTGTATAATCCCGTGTGAGTTTGGATGAAGTCCTCTCGGCATCTTTATTCTGTGGCTATCTTGCTGGTTCCTGAGCTGGTCAAGCTGATCAGCAGCTTAGCGAGGAGCCCAGGTGCTCCAGATCGGGTCTGCAGTTTCAGCGGTTTTTCTCTCACCCAGGTATTGAGGATCAGATTTGCAGTGTTTCTGCAGCCTGGGCTCCACTCACTGAGCTGAGCCGTCCAGCTTTACCTCCAGGGTTTAGCGTGGGGCAAAGCGGCTCCTGCAGCCCGCGGAACTTCCAGGGGCCCGGGTTTTCCTGGGAGTTCCCTTCTGGGAACTCCCCAATTGCTGATTCCCCCTCAGTTATCTACCTTCTAGTGAGTCCAGGGTGTTTTCCTTTGGTTGAAACTTGTAGTAAGTGAGTCTATAGTCCGTTTTCAGTCCTCAATTCCTATGCAGGCCTGGATGCAGTGATCTTGGCGTCTTTACCCTGCAGCCATCTTCAGGAAGTCTGTTTTACCATTCTTTAATAATAGGTCTTTTTCATATTCTACTCCTTGTCATATTAGTAACCCAAGAAGGGATTTGTGCTGAAGACATTTATTAATTGACAGTGAAATAATTCATATGTTCCAAGGTTTATGTGGAACTTGGAATTTTCCTTTGTTTTCTTTGCCAGATTAGTCCATAATTACTCACTTACTTAACACATAACTGCATTGTTCTTTTTATCCATATATAATCCTTAGTATCAAATCACAGGGAATGCTATGGCATTGGAATTCATGAAGAGGACAGAGATGGCATATATGAGTAGTGATTGATCGCAGACACATAGGTTTCCTTTTTGGGTGAACTTAACTTTACAGGTAGTATTATTTCAAAGAAGGATAAATTCATGGTAAAGATGCAGAAAAGTTTTTCATTCCATGTGGTGAAAATATAGGTAACAACCGGGGTGAAGATGTTACTTTACTGTGTAAAAAGGAAAATGTTTTTTCGAAGCTTTATATGTAGACTTTAAGGCTTATTCAGTTAAAAAAATTTTACATATAAACAGGAAGTTAGAAAGAAGATATGAGAGTGATTGGGAAAGGTAAAAGTGGATATTTATAGCTTTCTTTATAAATCTGTAAAGCACTTTAACACTTATAAAGTACACTTTAAATTAATTTACTTCCAACATTTTATTTCAGTGAGATTAACCCAGAAATCTTAAATTTTATATTCAGAGTAGAAAACATACTTGAATTATAATTGAAATGTGGGTTAATTGAATTTATTTAGGATGACTCTTGTTCAATAAGTATACATTATATTTTTACTTCTTACTATTCAGAAAATGCTTTTAGAAATGGAGGCCGGGAAATTTATATTTTGATTTTGCTCTACTGTGTGTGACTCAGAACAATTTATTATACCTTATTATCTTCATTGTATACACAAGGCATGTTTCTGCTGTGGCCACTGCATCAAACTTCCTGATGATTCTCTAGATGACCTTTCTTAAGTTGAAAACATTGACTGGTGGTTTTCTGAAAGAATTCTTTCTGGTCAAGTAAACTTGGGTTGAAAATACAAGGAATTTTCTACCAAATATTGTAGGAAATTTAACATTCATTTTGTAACATAAGGTAATAAAAGATTGCTTATGTCCTTTATTTTTCTAAGTCAGATTGTCTCTAAACGTCCATCCTACTGGAAACACTCAAAAATCAAATCTCAATATTGTCTAAAGCTCTTTCCTTATTTCGGTGATCATCCAAAAATTTTAGATCCTCCACTGTCCAGAATAATATTTTTCTGTCTTTAGTCTTATGTGCTCATTTTCTTAAATATATAGCAACATTACTACTTCTGTGCAAGTACTGGACCCATAGATATAGTTCTTAGTATTATTTGCCTATTATCCCTTACCATTTCACCTTTACTTTTTATTTATCTATTTTTTAAGATTTATTTATTGATGCATACAAGAACAGGGATATGCTGAGGTACGAGGTGGGGAGAGGATTCACCAGAGACAGTGGGAAGTAGAACAGGCAGCTGTACTGAAATACACTGCTAAGGGGAGCAGTGGGCAAAACAGGAGAGGTCTGCCATGCATGTGGGCCATCTCCCTGACTGGGAATCGAACTTGTGCTGCAATGGCTGTGGATCACAGTATAGTGCTGTGCTTTAACCCATTGTGCCACCAGGGAGGGTTCCCAGTTTACCTTTAATACACAATATAGGGCCAAGCACTTTCCAGGGAAAGGGTGTATGAGTCCATGTATTTGGAGAAAAGCTATAGCCCAAGACTTAAGCCCAAGTCTTTAAAACATTTTTTCTTCTCCCTCTATCTCAAAGCTCTTCTCTTCCACTTTAACTTTTTTGGAATGACCTAGCAATCCTGTTTGTGAGTTTAAATTTTTGAATATCAAAGCTAGCAGCAAGTGTTATTTTTTCGGTATGCAATAGTTTCTGTTTTATATTTGGACACACAAACATTTGAGGCAAAGCAAAGGAACACGTAAGCTTAGAAAGTTCTTTGGGGGTAGATTATTTTATTTGTGCATACAGAACTGGGGTACAGGCCAGAGGTGCAGGGGTGGTGAGACAGAGTGGAGAGCATAACAGGCAGAACTGATGAAGAACACTGCTGAGAATAGCAGTGGGTGGATCAAGAGAGGTCACCTCCGGGGATCAAACTCATGCTGAAGTGGCTTTAGCTTCATAGTGCTGTGCTTTAACCCTCTGTGCCACCAGGGATGGCCGGGGGCAGTTTTTTTGAGGTGAATATATCTATGGTGGGAGAGTGAAATACACACTGATATTTGAAAAAATTTTCCACACTCATTCTTTTAATAGTTTGCTTTCATTAAATACTTGATTTTTAAGAGTAGTTTTTGGTTTACAATTAAATTGAATGGAATATACAGATACTTCATGTGCACCTCTAACTCCAGCCAGGCATAGAGCTCAGATGATCAAAATCTATCTACAATGAATCTACATTGACACATTATAATCACCCTAAGTCCCATTATTTAATTTAGGGCTGACTCTTGGTCTTGTACATTCTGTGATTTTCGATAAATATATAATGCCACATGTTCATAATAGTCTTTTCAATATCCCCAAAATCCTCTGTGCTTTTTCAGTCCATTCTACTTATCTTTTTTCCCCCTTATTTTTTTTATCGTTTCTGTAGGTTTGCTTTCTCTAAAACATCATAGACTTGGAATCATGCAGTATGTTGTGTTCTTAGATAGCTTCTTTCACTTAGTTTTATGCACTTTTCTTTCCATGGATTCAAAGTTCATTTATTCTTAGTACTGATTAATATCCCATTGTCTGGATGCACTGTGGATTATTTACCCATTTGCCAAATAAAGGACAACTTGGTTGCTTCCAAGTTTATTAATTATATGAAAGGCTGTTATAAATCTACATGAGCAGGTGTTTTTTTTTTTTGTGGTCATAAAATTTCAATTCTTTTGGCTAAATACTGAGGTGTACAACTGCTGGTTTATAGGGTAAGAATATACCTAGGTGGGTTAGAAATAGTCAAATCATCTTCTAAAGTGGCTGTGTGTTCCTCTTAATAAATGAGAGTTTCTGCTGTTGCACATCCTTTCCAGCACCTGACGTCAGTATTCTGGATTTAGGTCATTCTTACAGATGTTAGCGATATCTCACTGTTTAAATTTGCATGTCGTTGATAACAGATGATGTGAGGTATTTTTTCATGGAATTATTTGCCATTTGTTTATCTCTTTGGGTGAAGTGTTTGTTAAGGTTTTGGATTCATTTTTATTTGAGTTATTAATTTCTTATTCTCATTAATTTTATTCTATTTGAAATAAAAAAATAATTATTTTTATTATTTATTCATATTTGATATCTTATTATTAGACAATTATAATCATTTTATTAAGAATCAAAGATAACTTTTGTCCAGGTTAATATTTCCTTATAAGAAGAAAGTTCTTATTTATGTAACTTCTTTCCCAGAATGTTAAGAGAATTTGAACTACTAAATCAGATCCAAGTAAGAAATAGTGGAGGGGAAATCTTCTCTTTGTGATATGCAGACTTGTGGAAACCTGCCCATGACCTGGCAGAAACAGATTTGTCATGGAGGAGCAGAACTTATTGGAACTAGGGATAGAATTAATTAGACACTAAAGAGAGTCAACTCTGTCACAAATCTGTTCTACTATGGTTTTCCTCTTCATTCTGTTTAGGTGATTTTGGTTTTCCATCAACATGTGTCTGTAGAAAGTGACATAATTACAGGGCCCTCCCTGGTGGTCAAAGGTTTAGGGTGCTGCATTACAAGCTAGCCTGAGTTGCTTCAGTGCAAATCAGATCCCTGCCCTGGAGGTGATCTGCAGAGCGCAGCAGACCTCTCCTGACCCCACCCTACTTCATAGGTCTACTTCATAGATCTGCCTGTTCTTCTCCCCACTCTGTCTCTGGTGAGTCCTCTCACTGCCCCTGTACCTCTGGCCTGCACCCTGATTCTGTATGCATAAGTAAATAAATCTTAAAAAAAAAAGTGACATAATTACAAAACTGAAGAGAGACTCTAAACTGGAAATGGTTTAAAGGACATAATGTGACAACAACTAAAATAATCAGAAACTTCTGTGAGGTCTGTAGGTGATTACTACCTTAAATGGATAAAATAAGTTTTATCCATTTTGTGTAAATTTGTGTCTTAGCTATAGGTGTTTTCAATAAGCAATACAACTACTTTGTTGCCAAGTTAAAGGAATTTATCTGAATCATAAAATCTTCCTTTTAATTTATTATGTCCATTTTCACAGGATATCATGAAACACTTAGGGTAAAGTTGAGACACAACCACAACATAGATTGTTTGCACTGATATAAAGGGAAAAAAAAACATATTAGGACACACAGAATGAAAATTCATTATCACATAATTTTTCATTTTCTTTGTGACTAGGTACTTGAAAAATGTACTATTTAAAGAATGACTTCTGGCTATTGGGAATTTTAGTGGCATATGATTTCAATATTACTTAATTTATAAAACACTCTACCACAAAACAGAGCATGCTTATATTTTAGTATCTGTGATTTGATGGCTAATCAGTCTAGTACCATTCTGATGTTGCTAAGTAGCTGTTCATAGTTAACATATTATACAATATGAAACTGGAACTGAGACATTTTTATTAATTTACTACTTTTTGTTAATTTTTGGATACTATTTGATTTTTTCCCCTCCAGGGTAGCCCATGAAGTTTTCCTACTACAGTAGAAACCGTCACCCCTCAGAGTGGCTTGTGCTCTTCCCTCACCTATACCATCTCCTTCCTCGATTTCTGCCGTATGTTTCAGACTTATGGTCAGTTTGCATGTTTTGTCTTTTTTTTTTCTTTTGACACCTTGTTTGGTTTCTTGATATGTTGGTGAGATCATCTTATGTTTATCTTTTTTCTTCTTATTTATTTCACTTAGTGTAATCATTTCCAGGTCAATCCATGTCGTCACAAATGACATGATTTTAACTTTTTTGATCACTGAGTAGTATTCCATTTTGAAGTATACTACATATTTATCCATTCATCTGTTTTGGGTCATCTAGGTTGTTTGCATTGTAAATAGTGCTGCAAGAAAAATAGGGTCGGTTTCCTTTAAAATTAGTTTTTTTTTTTCTCTTTTGGTATATTCCTAGGAGAGAAGTGACTGGGTCGTATGGTAGATTCATTTTTTTGTTTTTTTGAGGAATCCCAACAACATTGGTTGGGCGAGTTTGTATTTCCACCAGCAGTATAAGAGGGTTCCTTTTCATTTCTAGTCTTTCTTGTTTCTGTGTTTTTTTTTTTTTTAATATGGGCCTTTGTCACAGGTATGAGGTGATATCTCATTTTGGCTTTGATTTGCATTTTCCTGATAATTATTTTGTCATAATATAATATTCTTAAGGTATTGTTGGATTTGGCTTGGTAGTATTTTGTTGATAATTTCTGTATCTTTGTTTATGAGACACTATTTTATAACATTTTTGGTATCTTGGTTTGATTTTGTGTGTTGGTTTGATTTGGACTTATAAAATGTATTTGTTCATATTCTATAACTTGATTTTTTTTAAGGAAGATTTTGAGAAGAGTGGGTGCTAATTATTGATTTGAAATAGATTTGGCCTTGGACTTGTGCTGTTTTGGAGGTTTTGGATTGCTTATTCAGTTTCCATGTTCGTGATGGACTGTTTAGGTTTCCATCTCTTCTTGATCCATCTAAAAATGTATCCATCTCTTCTATGTTATCAAATAGAGTTGTAAAGAGTAGTATCTTGTGATCCTTTGTTTTTTTGTGGTATTGCTTGTAACTCCTCTTTTATTTATACTTCTATTTATTAGTTTTCACTCTTCTTTAATCAGTCTAACTGAAGTTTTATTAGTTTTATCTTTTTAGACTCAACTCTTGGCTTCATTGATCTCTCAGTTCTTTTTCATTTATTTATGTTCTTATTTTTACTAATTTATTCTTTTACTAATATTTACTTTCAGTCGTTTGTTTTCAAATTCATTTAGATGTGGGGCTAATTATTTGAGATTTTTTTTTTTTTTTTTTTAAAGATTTATTTATTTGTGCATACAGAACTGGGGTACAGGCCAGAGATGCAGAGGGTGAGAGGATTCACCAGGGACAGAGCGGGGAGCAGAACAGGCAGATCGATGAAGTACACTGCTGAGGGGAGCAGTGGGCGGGTCAGGAGAGGTCTGCCACGCCATGTGGTCACCTCCGGGGCAGGCGGGAATCGAACTCATGCGGAAGCGGCTTTAGATTCTCAGTGCTGTGCTTTAACCCGCTGCGCCACCAGGGAGGGCCCTATTTGAGATTTTTTTTAAGATTTATTTTATTTATGCATACAGAACTGGGAGACAGCCTAGAGGTGCAAGGACATTAAGAGGATTCACCAGAGATAAATTGGGGAGCAGAACAGGCCAACTGATGAAGTACACTGCTGAGGGGAGCAGTGGGTGGACCAGGAGAGGTCTGCCAGGCCATGTGAGTCACCTCCAGGGCAGGGATGGAGCTCATGATTAAGTGGCTTTAGCTTCTTAGTGCTGTGCTTTAACCTGCTGTGCCACCAGGGAGGGCCCTATTTGAGATTTTTTTTCTGTAAGTGTGCATTGCTTTTAACTTTTCTTTTAATGCCATAAGTTATAGTAAATTGTCTCTTCATATTTTCACATGTCCCCAAATATTTTATTTAATTTCTGTTTTATTTTCTTTGTTGACCTAATGATTATTCAGAATCATTTTGCTTTGGTCCATATGTTTGGAATTTTTCCAGTTTTCTTTTTGTGGCTGGTAACTAATTTTATAACATTGTGAAGATCTTGGTTGATTTCCAACTTCATCATTTTGCCTGTTGTTCTGTGTCCTAACTTACTGTATGTTTTTGAGAATATTTCATGTACAGTAAAGTGTTAATTTTGTTACTTTTGAATGGAAAGTTCTATAAATGTCTATTGAATCTACTGCTTCTAATTCATCATTAAATTCTATTGTTTATTTCCTGCCCACTTGATTTGTGTATTGTCATATATAAGTGGGGTGTTTAAGTTCTCTACTATTTTTGTATGGCTTTCAATACTACTCTTTATTTCTATTAATAATTGCTTTATATATTTTGATGCTTCATCATTTGGTACATAAGTATGAATAAGCTTATGTCTTTTTGATTCATTAAATGCTTAATCAGTATATAATGTCTATCCTCATTTCTTGCTACCTTTTTTACCTAGAAGTCTGTTTTCTCTGAAATTGATAAGGCTATTCCTACTTGTTTTAGACTACTATTTGCTTACATACAGCTTTTTTCTCCTAGCCTGTTCTTGCCTTCAGCACTAAGGTGAATTTCTTGCAGGCAAAAATAAAATTGGATTTTATTTTGTAATCACCTATTCACTATGACTTTTTAGAATGATGTATTTAAGTTACTATCATTAGGGTAATTAATGAAAAATATAAGTATTTATTGTCTTTTTATTTTTTTTGTCTTTTTATTATTTTTTGCTTTTAGAGTTTTCAGTCTTTTGTACTTCTCTTGTACTCTTAGCATGTGCTTTGATCATTTCCTTGTGAATTATGTTTGAATTCTCTTTTTAATTGTCTCTTTTAGAGATTTTTGTTCTCAGCTAATTATGAAAAGAAACTATTGTATTCTATGCTTGCAACCTAATAGATAAATTAATTTCATTTTTATTCTGGTAGCCCACATTTTTACTCTCTTCCCCACCCACATGTTATATATATATTTCATTTCTCATTGTTTCTCAGTAGGTATTTCATTTAAGTGTATATAAGTCCTTTTAGAATTTCTTATAAGGTTAGCTTAATGATCATGAACAACTTTAATATTACTTCCTATAAAGCCCTTAATCACTTCGTCAATTCTGAGTGATAGTCTAGCCCAGTAGAGACTGCTTAATTGGAAATCCTCCTTTTACACATCACTTTAAATATGACATGCCCTTCTAGTTGGGAAGATTATGTTGAGAAATCACAGGTTGTCATATAGGATTCCTTTGTGTAAAATTCATTTATCGCTAGCTGGTTTTAGAATTATCTCCGTGTTCTAATTTTTCCATCTTTCAATGTTTTAGTATGTGTCTATTCGAATTTGTTTTGTTTGGAACTCTGACTCCTTTGATGCTTTCTGTTTAGAAAATGCTTTTCCTTCAATCTTTTTCGAAGGGCTGTTTCTTTTATATACAAACTCTTTTTTGTATTTGTGGCATGTATATAAATCTGGAATTTTTACTGTTTTTAAGGTAAATTTTGAAGGATTTTTGCTATGTATAATCTAATTTGATTAATTCTAGGAACAGATTCATGATGTAAATGTAAATGAAAATTCTAAGTTTTATTTATTTTCATTCCTAATATACATAAATATAAATTTAGTTGTACTAGTGGTCTGAAAATTCTTCTATTTCTTTTAACACATTAAAAATTCTTATCATGTTGTAGTGTAGTTTATATAAAAGTATGTACAGGAAAGTGGAACTATTGAGGGGATAAAGTTGAGAAATCTCAATAATACATTGTAATCATGCACATGCAATATTATGTATGTTTTTAATAGCCACTAAGCCCTAATTTTCTAGGTGGAATGAAATCACTTTGTCAGAAGCAAAATCAATACTTTCCAAGTATACATACTTCACACTAAAGTGCAATTATAAATTGATGTGTTTGTTTCTTTTTTGCTTTTAAAGAATAAATGCAAGTTGGCTTAGATTTTTGGAGTATATATACAATTTGAATATGAACTCTTTTGATTAGATCTACTGAAAAATATTTTAATGTTATAGGTTTAGGCTTTTATGTGTTGCAGTTTGCTGATATGTCTTCTTATAGATAAAGGATTCAAAGAATAAATAAAAACGTGATTCTATAAAATATGGTCATTAACTATTAAGACAGTTTTGTCTTAATAGTTGCCAACATATACTGTCAAATTTACAACTTAAAGGACTCATTCTAAAACTAGGTATTTTTCTTTCTTTATCCTCCTGGATAATTCCTTCACTTCTAACCATGTTGCTGCAAAGGGCACAAGTTTATTTTTTTTTGACTGCCCAGTAGTGTTCTGTTACAGCCCCCTTCCCACATACACACTCACACACCATATTTGCCTGACTCACTCATCTCTTCTGGGACATTTTGGTTGTTTCTATATATTGTCTGTTATGCTGCTATAAACGTGGGAGTGCAGGTTTCCTTTTGAATTAGTGTTTTTTAATGTTCTTTGCGAAGTTACAAAGGAATGGAGTTGCTGGGTTGTATGACAATTTTAAGTCTTTTGAGGAAACTCCACATGATTTAATCTATATGTAAAACAGATAAATCAAAGAATAGGCAAAGACAAATTTTAAAATCTACCCTTGAAAGGTGACCATAGATCTGTGATACCCAGGAGAGGAGAAAGAAGAAAGGGTGGGGTGAGGTGCAAGAAAACAGGGAGAGAGGAGAACACAATGGAGCATAGTAGGAGATTGTAGGTGCTTTGATAGTGGGGGGAACATGGTGACCACACATGAGAGGAGAAATCCTATACTGTGAAAAGCTAACAAGCATGTAAAATAAAGGTACTTCATTGAATTTTATATATGTGTATATACACATATATTAAAAATGCTAAACACTATACTGCCCATAGATAGAATGAAAAAGGTAAGCCTTCCATACATATACACATAAAATTTATACTACCATTAAATTGGACTGCAAATGCTTGTGATCTCTAAGATTTATTTTTTTTCCCACTAAGGTCCTACTTTGTTCAAACCATTTGAACAGCTGTCCTAGCTTGGGTTGCTAGAAAGGAAAGATGAATGTTCCACATAAAACTGTATAGGTATTTCTAATTAGTTCCTTGGGATCCATTAGTTCCTTGGGATCTGCATATTGACTTTTGAATTGGCACATATTCAAGATATTTGCTATGTTGCAATTTCTATCACTATATTCTCCTGTGGAGAGATAGCAAGTGGAGTATACAATTAAGAGCATGTGTTCTGAGGCCAGACATTCAAATCCTCACTCCAACAGTTACTAGGAATGTGACCTTGAACAAAGTATTGACTTTCTGGAACTTATTTTTTTTCCTCTGGTTAGATGGAAATAAAAAGTTCCCATGGGTCTCATGAGAAGGGAAAATTAACTGGTGAATAAAAAATAGAGTTTGTACTAGAAGGTAGCAAAAGTACAACTCTCAGATGGTTTTGGCCTATATTTTCTCATCTAACTTTACTCCTGGATGAGGTTAACTCTGGGAAATTAAAGAAAGTATGTATTATCTCCAAGGTTATTGAGATGGTTCCTGGAATTAGCCATAACTTTCAGAAACAATAGTCTTGAACACTTTATGAAGAATAGAGGTGAATGGAAAGTCAGAATATATGTATTGTGGGGCTAGTAGTGTTCACTCCAGAGAAGCAACCATTATCACTCACTGATTCAGTGTTATGAGTGGTGGGGGAGGTCTTTAAGGAAACATAATTATTCTCAGTCTGACTCTTCTCTTGCTTTAGTTTACCTCTGCCTTGATTCAATGTGATCTATACTATCACTCTACTTTGTTATTGCTTGCCATTGAGACATTACCTTGGTAATAAATTTACAATTTTGAATTTGTAGGTTGCCTCATCAGAATTCATATATAATTGATTTAATTGAAATAATATTTGCTTTGGAAAATGTAATCTACAAAATTGCTTCTGTGTTATTGTCATTTGTTTTGTGCTTTCTCAATCCAGAGATAGATCCTCTGGGCAGACAGAGTGAAATGATTCATTAACATGGATTTTAAAGCAAAGTGTGTTACTGTAAAATACTTGGAAATTTTGCTACTTCATAAAAACTCTATAAAGTTTAAAAATTAGCAAATATTTATAACTATCTCAACTTGGTCACAGCCAGAGGAAGACATGAGGTATAAACTAGGGACCAAGATCATTGTGAGCAATGATCACAAAATACTTTGTAAAAAACTTGGTGGTAGCTTCCCAATGTGTTATCAGTATATTCACATTATTTTACTTCACAAAATTCTGGGATTTTTGAACTAAAATAATACTATTTTAGTTTTGATTCCAACGTTCTACTACAGGTGTGCTGCTTTAAGGAATAAATGATTGAAAACATTAGGGTCAATTAGTCACAGCAAGCTTGACAGTGATGAAAGTTTATGCCGAGGGGTCTCCCTGGTGTCACAGGGTTTAAAGTCTTAGTACTGTCAAGCTATCACTAGCTACTGCAACACAGGTTAGACCCCAGACCAGAAGGCTGACCCACATGGCACAGACCTCTCCTTACTTGCTCGCTACACCCCTCATCAGTGTGTTTCAGTAGATCCAACTGTTCTGTTCCCCACTCTGTCTCTGGTGAATCCTCTCAGACTCCTCACCTCTGGCCTATACTTCAGTTCTTGTTTGCATAAATAAAATAAAAATAATCTTAAAAAAAGAGAAAGTTTATGCCTATGATGTGGTTAGTCATGAACAAGTAGTCACAAGTCTATAGTGTGACTATACTATTACTTAGAGAACACGTGTGCAACTTTTAACTCCCCTGAAACAACATCAACTAGACATTAAGTATTATATCTGTATGGATAATTAATGACATGTTATTCAAACAACTACTCTTTGGACAAAAATGACAGCTTTTCATGAATTACTAATTTTAATATCAGTTTTTTTAATTTTCATTAAGGTGAGACATATAGCATATAATATTTTAAAGAAAATTAATTCTATAATGATAATGTTGCCTTTTTTGAAGTATATGAAAAAATCTGTTCCCATGCAGATATATTGTTGAGGGCCTCCCTGGTGGTATAGGGATCAGTTCTCAGTGATCCCTGCCTCACTTGCTGCTCCCCTCAGCATTATATTTCATAGCTCTGCCTGTTCTGCTCCCCACTTTGTCTCTGGTGAATCCTCTCACTTTTCCTCTTTTCTCCCCCATCCTACACTTCTGGCCTATATGCCAGTCACCCCAGTTTTTGTACATGTAAATAAATAAAAATTATTATTTTTTAATTTTTAAAAATAAAACTTTAAAAAAGCAGATATGTAGTTGGGAGGGAGACAAAGTCATTTTAATGTCCTTTTAAAGTAGTTATGACTAATCTTTGTACGATGCCAGAATTCTACAAATAGTAGCTTTAAAAAGGTTTAGTTACATAGAGGAGTCTGAATCTATCTTGTTTTCTGCTACATTAAAATCAGTTAGACTTAAAATAAAAATATTAGGTAACTCTAAATACCTGTGGCAAATTAGGTTAATATTAAAAAATGATTTACTCCTGCCAATCCCAGATAATTGTCTTTACTAGGAACCTCACAAGAGGAGGTTTTTAATTCTAAACTCCCTAGTGAGATTTGAGCAGGTATTTTGTTTTGACCAACACCATATGAATGAAATTGATATGTGTCACTTCTGAGCAGAGACTTTAAGAGCTTTCATGCGGTTCTGCCATATCCTAGTTGGAGGGTTCCTCCTTCAGCATGAATACTGCAATGGAGATGTGAAGACACACCCATGGTGAACATGAGTGGGGAAGGAACCCCCATTCATGTTTTCTGTCAATCAGACTTTAAGGTCATTTTTTACTACTGCATAATTTAGTTAAGTTGTCTGATACAG
This sequence comes from Condylura cristata, assembly GCF_000260355.1. Classification (NCBI taxonomy): domain Eukaryota; kingdom Metazoa; phylum Chordata; class Mammalia; order Eulipotyphla; family Talpidae; genus Condylura; species Condylura cristata. Next base: position 63,877,869 of record NW_004567108.1, on the reverse strand, counting down.
TGGCTTTTAATGCAAGTGATAACATCATTTGTCAAAACTGTATACCTTGGAAAGTTGAAGGAGTTTATACAACCGACATAAGTAAGCTGGTACTGTGTCAGCTAGCAGAAATTGTCGGCCACCTTACTTGTAACAGTCACTAGGGTGATGCTTGGCATCTTTCTGTATGTTTCTTTGACATTTCTTTGGTGGGTCCACATTGTTGGACCCTGGAATAAATGAATTGACTGACTACTGCTCTATCTTTAAAAGGATGGAAATATTCATTTAAAAATTGTGCTTAAACTCACCTTACTTTATCTTCATACTTGTTTGAGATTTTGGTTTGTCATAGCACTTTAATTAGTACAAATATTTTCCCTTAGATTTTGGAGTATTTCATCCCTGTCTTCTAGTCATTGTGAATCTTGATGCTGTTCTTTTTCTTCTTTTGTATTGACAGTTTTTCTCTCTCTAGAAGCCATTAGGATCTTCTTATTATCTTTGGCATTGTAAAATTTTTATGTGATTCATATCTTTTCAGTCATTAGTTAACCATTGGTTGACCTTTTCAAACTCAATTTTTATCTTTCATTCTGGGAAAGGACTTGTATTACATCTTTGTATTATTTATCTTTACCAGCTTTCCTATTTTCTCCTTTTAGTATTTCTGTATTACTTATTAGCCATCTGTGACCAGTTCCAGGGGAATCTTTGATTTTGATTTTTGATCTTCATGATTTTAATTCTTTAGTTCTTTGTATTACTTTTGGGGTGATTTCCTTTTTAACTTTCAATCATTTGGTTAATTTCTTTGTATTGTATGTTTTACAATGATTAATTTCTAAGAGTTTTTTTCTTATTTTTTAATCATTGTATAGCTTCATTTAGCTGTTTTATGGATACAAAACCTTTTTTTTTAATTCACCAGGTATTTTATTTATAATTATTTAAAACAGTCATTGCTTTTACTTTGTTTCAGTCTTTCTAATATTCTTCTCAGCTTTTTGTTTTTATTGTTTTCTTTCAAGGTGGAAACAGGTTGGGTAGGAAAAGGTAACGTGGCTGGCCTCCATTCCTCAAACCCTGCATATTTCAAAGATCTAGTTTCAGCAGGCCCTCGACTGACTCCTGGAAGATAAATTCTGAGGCTGCATTTATATATTTATATCTTCATATATTTCAATGAAAGCAATATGTTGCAGCAACTTACATGCAGAAATAGGAGAGTCCAGATGTATTATGTTGAGCAGACATTAAAGAGGTTGCCAAAAATAATGTGTTTTTCACAAACACATTTTTTTCTTATGCTGGATAATATAGTTATTTTACATGGCAATATGTTATCTTCGTTATAGACTTTGTTATTAATATTTTTAAATGAGTAAGTTATTTACCAGTGGTAAAATGTGGTAACTATTACTTATATAAAGATGAGCTTTTTAAACTGCCATAGGTAATAAACTTCTTTTCATTAAAATGTCTCCTCTAGTTCACGATGTAGATTTTGTGTTAGTCACTTAATTTTCAGCCTGTGCCTCGGTATTATCTTTTAGCAATTTCATGGCCATTCTAACCTTATTTCTTCAGAGGATAATTTCTGCTCTCCTGTCTGGTTAAGGCAAGGATGCTAGGCAGATGCAGCGTGTCACTTTGTGCTGGTGTTGTCCCCTTTCTCTGTTCTATTCTGGATCCACTGCATCATGAACCTTAATCTTCTAAAAAGACTTTTCTCAAATGCTATAGGTTCACTTCCTGTTACCTTTTTAGGCATGTGGTAGGCCAAATAATGGCCCTCTCAAAAAAAAAAAAAATGACCTTTATAATCTTGGGAAACTGTGAATCTTGCATTGGTGACAAAAATGTAGCAATTATAATGAAGTCAAAACTCTTGAAATAGTAGATTGCTCTAGAGTATAAGACTCTTAAAACCAACTGCAAAGTGTGTGTGTGTGTGCAGATGTTCCCACACTCCCAAGCAATTATCAGTTATCTGCAGGATGTTCAAGAATTCACTTGCTAAATTCTGAAAATTTCTACCTGGAGGTAGTGATTTCACAGGTTAAATCTGCCAAGACCACGCTCCACTTGACATTCCTGTCACCTGTGTTTTGACCAGTTGCCATTGATTTTTACTGCCTGTGCCTGACTGACTATCCATTAGATATGTTTGCTTAATGTGCTAGAATGGCGCACATTATTCAGGAAATCGATTTACTTACAAAATCACCCACTAACTGGCCCTCCCTGGTGGCACAGCGTGTTAACCACATCACTAAGATGCTAAAGCAACTTCAGCATGAATTCGATTCCCCAGCCCCGGAGGTGTGCCGCCTGGCATAGCAGACCTCTCCTGACCAGCCCTCTGCTCACCTCAGCAGTGTACTTGGACAGTACCCCTCTTCTGTTCCCTACTCTGTCACTGGTGAATCCTTGCATCGCCACTGCACCTCTGGCCTGTAACCCAGTTCTTATGCATAAATAAATAAAAGTTAAAAAAAAAATCACTCACTTACTACAAGGATAACTCAGAATTATTTGAGCTTGATTGAAGTGATATAGAACAGGGTATGGGAAAAGTGTGCAGAGTTTCAACATCCTCTCCAGGAATGCTGCTATCCCAGCACCTGTATTTTTTCACCTACTTTGAAATTCTCTGAAGTTTGGGGTTTTTGTGAAGGCTTTGTTAGACATGATTGATTAAGTCACTGATTTTTATTAACTGAGCAAAATATCCATCCTTTTTCTTTCTGTGAGAGCCTAAGGTTAGACTAAGGTCTTCTTTCCCATACTTTGTTTTCCAGGAAACTAGCCACTGGACTTAGGTGAGGTTTCTCAAAATAGTCTTATTAACATAACAAGAGGCACCTTTATAACCTAACACTTAAGAAATTACAGATTTTGTGAGAGATGTAAGCCAGTAGTTATGAATGAAGATCAGGTGTACACGAGGGACATAGCCATTGAAGCTGGTACTTGAAGACCTTTATAGTCGCCCTGATGGAGTGGAGTCAGAGTCTCTGTTTGAAGATATCATACCTCTTTACTGGGACACAAGAAAGTTTGCAAAGGATGTCTTCAAAATATAAAACAGATTTGGAAAGCTCAAAATTAATCTGAGAACCAAGTCTCATGGAGTCATGCTCATACTGATATCAGAAAAGCATCAGGCAACATAATATCCAATATAATGAGAGGTAAGCTAGATAAATCTATGTGGTTCTTATGTGCCGTGTGTAACCATAAGTTCTTCAATGAGTTTTTTACCACTATAAAGATGAGGCAAGGAGGCGAGAATGGGACTTTTGCCAGAATAGAAATTCTTCTATTGCTTTGGAGTGACTAAGATGTGTGGAGTATGTGTGTGATGTCCTAGATTTAAATTTACACATTTTAGATCCTCAGGAAAGGAAACATGTCCAAATGGTGGTAACTTATTTGGGATTTTCAGAAATAGCTAAACATGTCCTCCAGAAAAAGAAAAGCATGCATTTTTGATCTACCCTTAAAACTTGGAAGAATTTGGATTATCACCAGGTTGAGTGTGGGAGTGCAGATGAGTTATATTTCATATTTAACACTATTGCTCTAGTAGTTAGGGCTTCTCTAGCTATCCATTTGAACAGTAATTTCTTTCAGTATGACTATCTTTTGAACTTCATATCGTTTAAACAATGGAAAAGGATTGCTACTTTTTCACCTTTCCCCATGTTTAAGGATTGGCCAGGGAAAATCAGGGCTGTATTATCACATCACAAGTACAGTGAAAAGACTAACTTAAGAAACTATAATGCATTGGTTAAATATTTTCTTTAAGGGGATAATTTCTAAGTCCCTTGAATTCCTGTAAGTAACAAGAACTAAAAGAGCTTAAGATATACAGTTCACAATGTCAAAAATCCATGAAGGTCTATTATTTGAATTGTCTTAATACATTATCAAAGAAATAAATTTCAGAATTTATAACACTCAGATGTTTTCCATAAATTAGATTTTTCTTTTCTTCACATGACTGGAGCTGTTTGGAGATTTTTAGTGATAGATACAGTTCATTAAATTTAATGTCGAGTAAGAAATGGAAGATAAAACTGAATTTGACAGGGTAAACCAAATAAATAGAATTATATTAGACTGAAGCAAGAAAATGACCATTTTAGGCAGCATGCCCAATGGACTCTAATGAGGTCTGATGCTGTTGTTTCTGGTACTTTATATGCTACTGGTGGTCAGTAACAATTTAAAGCAGAATCAGAAGCATATTTTGCAGTAATCAGTTTTGCTCTTGCTGGACAGAACCTGAAATACACAAATCACTGCCTACTGAGTCAAAAAGTCAGTACCCCATTATGAGTCTCCTTAACTACCACCTCTCAGTTTCTTTACAAAATTGGAAGAATTACCTATTGACTATTGTATAAACAAATTAGTGTTTATTACAAAAATAGGAGGGAAATATTGGGAAATACAGGGCCGGGGAGTCCTGGCAAATTGTGGAGTCTACAGGCATATGTAACAGATGATGACAATGAAAATCCTGGACTTAGAAAATTTCTTTTTGCTATTATTCTTTTTCTTCTATTTTCTGCTTTGTTATAGAAAGTTCTTAAATTTACATGTAATGTCTGTGTGTGTGTGTGTGTGTGTGTGTGTGAGAGAGAGAGAGAGAGAGAGAGAGAGATGGGGTGGGACAGGAGAGAGAGATGAACAAGAGAATGCAAAAATAATAGGTTTTAAAGGGAAAGAGAAAATCAACACAAAGTTATAGATGCTAAAATGGAGCAAGAAATGACATTAATTAAAAGATTGCTAACCTTGGGCCTGCCTGCTGCTGCAAGGGTTAAAGTATCAGTGCTACAAGCTACCGCCCAGTCCTTGAGGTTCAGTTCTGGCCAGTGAACTAAACCACATGTAGTACAGCAGATCTCTCTTGTCTTAACTGCTGCTCCCCTCTTTGCCTCTGGTGAATCCTCTCACTCCCTGTACCACTGGCCTAGACCCCAGATCTTGTATGCATAAATAAATTAAATAAATTTAAAATGATAGCCACAGTGTCCCACAAAGGGTTAATTTCCACCCATTTCTAGTAAGATAGAGTGCACATTGATTTTTTTTTTAAGATTTATTTATTTATTCATACAGAACTGGGGTATAGGCCTGAGATGCAGAGAGTGAGAAGATTCACCAGAGACAGAGTGGGGCACAGAACAGGCAGATCAACGAAGTACACTGCTGAGGGGAGCAGTGGGCAGGTCAGGAGAGGTCTGCCGCGCCATGTGGATCTCCTCCGGGGCAGGCAGAGGATCGATCTCATGTGGAAGTGGCTTAAGCTTCTTGTGCTGTGCTTTAATCCGCTGCACCACCAGGGAGGGCCAAGTGCACATTGATTTTAAGGAGGGATGATTACCAATATAGCTGAATCCTTTCTAGTCAAATAAAGAGAGAACATTTTCACAGGGAGATAGTCGAGATACAACAGCAGACTGAGGCAGGCCCAGTGATCACAGGCTTTATTGGTTTACTGCAAATATCAAAAGTTAAAGTCTAACTCAGTCATATACATATAAATATTCGTTAACAATTACACTAAACTCATCAAGTAATGAATCAGTAAGATGGAAGTTTGATTCCATGAGAAGTTGATAAACTGGGCTTTTATTGGAAATTCAATAAGGGAATATCAGAATGAGGTTGCTAAATTAGATATGGCCTAAATAGAAATAAACTAACATATGGGGTTATTTTTTCTACCATATACAAGTCCTTTGGTTAGTATTTTTTCAATATGCCTTTTACAGAATCAATTGGTATAGTCTTGATTCTCACAGGAAAATGCTTGCAATTCTTTTAATAATAGAAGTGACTTAGGGTTGGAGTGCTTTTAAGATTTTAATGATAAACTTCACTTTTTTTTTTTAAGATTTATGTATTTATGCACACAAGAATAGGCCAGAAGTGTGGGGGGCTAGTGAGAAGATTCACCAAAGACAGAGTGGGGAGCAGAACAAACAGATGTACTGAAATACACTGCTGAGGGGAGCAGCTGGTGAGACAAGAGAGGTCTGCTGCCATGTGGGTCACCTCCCTGGCTGGGGATCGAACTTGTGCTCAGTGGCTGCAGATAGTTTCATAGTGCTGTGCCTTAACCTGATGCACCACCAGGGAGGGTGGATAAATTTCATCTTAAATATGTACTCCATGGGGCCTCCTTGGTGGAGCAAAGGGTTAAGATTCAGCACTGTGAAGCTATCTGCAATCACTGCAGCATGAGTTCCATCCCCACCAGGAAGGTGGCCCACGTGGTGTTACAGATCTCTCCTGACCTGCCCTTTTCCCCTCAGCAGTGTATTTCGGCACATCTGCCTGTTCTGCTCCCCACCCTGTCTGTTGAATCTCCTCCCTGCCCTCCTCCCACACATCTGGCTGACATTCCAGATCTTGTATGCATTTTTTTCTTAAAAAAATTAAAAAATTCGGCCCTCCCTGGTGGCGCAGCGGGTTAAAGCACAGCGCTGAGAATCTAGAGCCACTTCCGCATGAGTTCGATTCCCGCCTGCCCCGGAGGTGACCACATGGCGTGGCAGACCTCTCCTGGCCCGCCCGCTGCTCCCCTCAGCAGTGTACTTCGTTGATCTGCCTGTTCTGTTCCCCACTCTGTCTCTGGTGAGGCCTCTCGCCGCCCCTGAGCCTCTGGCCTGTACCCCAGTTCTGTATGCACAAATAAATCTTTAAAAAAAAAATAAAATAAAAAAAAAATAAAAAAAAATTAAAAAATTCAACATGTACTCCAAGTATTCTAGATGAGAGAAATATTCCTCAAGTGCATTAGCCTCCCTTTGTCCCCAAACTCACCTCTAGGAAGTTTTTGCTAAAAGTCAAGACCAATGTTGTGTTTTAAGTGACTCCATAGGGAAGAGGAAACAGAATTTATTTTCTCTGTTTATAATAGTAAGGAGGCAGGTGTCTCCCTCCCTTGCTGAAAGCATCTCCATGGAAACATAATGGGCCTAAATACTACTACTCTTTGGTTTATAAGTTAAATATCTGCAGGAGCCAGCATTCCCTGTGTGTGTTGGCCTTTTACCACCAAGAGCTGTTTCCAAATTCTGGGGCTCATTCCCTCTGAAATATAAATATCTAAGAGAAATTGTTCCAGTCTGGCCTGTAACCATTTGGGGTCTCTGGCTCAGGCAATTAGTTCCATCATTAAGGAAGTAAACGGTTATAGATCTAATCTTACAGTATGTGAAAAATGCTTCTAGGAGAAATGAAAACAATCTTTATTTTCTTTATTTTTTTTTGTCTTTGCTCTATACAGTCCTATGTTTCAGGAAGCTAGGGCTTTTTGTAGGACAAAATACTCTAGACCTTGGGTTCTTAAAATATGGTCCCTGAATCAGCATCATTGTGAAGTTTATTGAAATGCAAAAGAACAGGCATTATACAACACCAGACTTACTGAATTAGAAACGTTGAGGGAGGATTCAGCAATCTGTTTAATGAGCAACCCTCTCTCTCACCCCCCCCCATCCCACTTCCCCATGATTCCAATGCAGGCCACATTCTTTGAGAACTTTTGCCATGAAAATGTCCATGCTTAGTAAAGTGCTTTTTTTTAGTAACCCAGAGAGGAAACTTATAAAATAACAGTTTATGGATTGTTGTTGCTAAAGGGATTTAAAAATTACAGGAACCCTACCTAGCTTGGATGGTTTAAATATGGACATCTGAATGTCAGGGGCTGACCCAAATGACTATAACTTTGCCGGTTTCTTCAAGAAAACAATACTGGGTAAATTAATAATAGAAAGAAATTCATGGTTGATAGTATCTGAACAGGATCCTCTTATAGGCCAACCATGTTAAAAGTAGACATTTAGCACATTTTAATTTTTTGTTGCAAAATGTATCACTAAAACATTAAAGAAACAAAAATGAATCTGTTTGCAGGCTTCACAGATGATTTTGTGACCTGTAATTGGTTTGAATTCTATTGTTACCAATGTCTCTCAATACTACAATTGTTTGAACTGTCCTGATATCTTCTACTCACCTTCTGACACTTTCACAAGGGGGATATAAAAATTTCTTTATCAGTCAATAAAATATTCTCCTACACAAAAGATCTCAACTTTATCAGGGAGTACTCTAGGGGCCAAAGAGCAGCTACCCATTTGCTCAGGCAATCTGTTCTTTTGGAAAATTAGTAAATGCCATCAGACCATATAAAATTCCATTTTCACACTCCCAAACTCTTAGTCATCTCTTGAAATTCCTTTCTAGCTTTATAAATGGAGCTAAATGAGGCATGTGGATTAGATAACAAACATTTCCAAAATTCATGTTATATTTCCATGCACATCAATCTGATTTGCATGACTTTTATGACAATGATCATAATAATTAACCTACAGCAGTGAAGAAGCACATAGTGAGGAAAATGAACTGATGAGCAGAATTAGTGTTGACCTAAGAGCAAATGTGAAATAGGAAAAATGTACCAAAGAAGAAAGATATAAACTTAAATAATCCTAAATTACTTTAAATGAGAGGTAATAAAATAGTGTTCAAACAGTACTTAAAACACTGCCAAACAGTGCGAAGGGACAGGTCACTATGGGTTCTCACACATGTGCTCAATCACAAGACACCACTCAGGCTCAGTGTCCGACAATAATGGGGTTTATATAACAGGATACTGAGGAAACAAGTTGCTAAGGCCACATATAGCAAGTTGTGTCAGCCCAAATAGTGCCTACAATGTCTAGTAGTTTAAACAAAGACGGCTTGTACCAGATGGTGCTGTCCCATCAATGAGGGCCTTTAGCTAGTGGCACACCAGTCAGAAGTACCAGGATTCCACTCTGGGTGGCAGCTGGAGGTGCTTACTGGTGGGGCCACAGAAGTGACCCCACAGCAGCCCATAGCAGTAGTATGAAGGCCAGACTGGCTGGCTAGCACTAAGTGCAGGACCAGTCATGACAGACTCAACAGCACCAGGAGGCAGTGCTAGAGAACCAGGGATTATGATTTATTCATCTTGATACCTCCACAGTTAACATAGTACCAGCATGTTAAGCACTCAATGAAGGTTTGATGATTAAATCAACAAAAGTGTGATTAGGAAAGAGCCCCATTTATTTATCTAACATGTTTGCTGAACAGCCTCTATATGTGAAACACATTCTAGACTTCAGCAACACAGAACAAGACAGAGTTCCTTTACAGGAAGTTAGTCTACCTTCAGGTGCTAAATGCTGTATCAAAATTTTATTTTATTCTTAAAGATTTATTTATACATACAGAACTGGGGTACAGGTTTGTCATATATGACTTTTATCATGTTGAGATGTGTTCCTTCTATTCCAAGGATTTAGAGGGCCTTAAACATAAATGGGTGGTGAACTTTGTTGAATGCCTTCTATTGATATGATTATGTTGCTTTTATTTTTCTGTCGGTTAATGTGATGGATTACATTAATTGATTTTCTGATTGTTGAACCATCCTTTTGCTCCTGGAATAAAGCTCACTTGGTCATGGTGTATTATTATTTTAATGCATTGTTAGATTCTGTTGACTAAGATTTTGTTGAGGATTTTTGCATTGCTGTTCATTAGGGAGATTGGTCTGAAGTTTTTTTTTGTGTGTGTTTTCTTTGTTAGGTTTTGGTATTAGTATGATGTTGGCTTTGTAGAAAGTATGTAGTAATTTTCCTTCTTTTTCGATTTTTTGGGTGAGTCTGTGTAGAATAGGCACTATTTCTTTTCTGAACATTTGGCAAAATTCACTTGTAAATCCATCTAGTTCTGGGCTTTTATTTTTAGGGAGGGTTTTGATTACTTCTTTCCTTGCATTCTTCTATTCCTTGACGGCTTGCCTCATATCAATTTTTTTCCTTTTCATCTTCTTTTTGTTTGTTTTTCATGATGATTCTGAATTTCTATCTGGTAGGCTGAGCAGTTCTTCTATTTCTTTAGTGCTTTCTGGCAACTGATCTTTTAGTGGTAAATTTTCCTTCTGTGGACTTGCTTGGGTATTTGTCTTATTTTCCTGTCGTGTACTTTCTAATACTTTCTATTTGCTGAGACACAGTGTTGCTATTATTGACCGGCATTCTTTCTGGATGTTCTTTCTGGGGGTAGCTGAAGGAATTCCAGACACTTCAGTTGTGGAGGATATTCTGAGTTGTGCTTTGTTTCAATATCTCCTGCTTTTTGACCCCCAGTGTGTAGAATTGTGTCTGTCATCTCAGCCAGTAACAGTCAGGGGTGTCTTGTGTTGTTCAGCTTCTTCCACTAACACCTTGAGTCCTTGTCTCTGGAAGATGCTTGCTGCTTTTATAGCCTCTGAAGTCCTGGGTTCCCTGTATGCTTAGATGTGTCTATGGGGGGTGGGGCACATTAGACTTGTAGGTCTCCTTAAAGCTGGGCCTATGATTGAGTTGGTCAGTGGTTTTGTTTACTTTCTGAGCACTGTTAATCTTTCTGGCTCACAAGTCTTCAGGCCTCTGTGAGTTGAGTTGTCTCTCCTTATCTCCAGGGCGGGCTGAAGGAAAGCAAGCTTTCTTCTAAGGCACTTCCTAGTGTCTTGGTGCTATGATACTCCAGGTCCTAGCATCTGGGTGCCTGGGCAATCCTGGAACTGGTCTGCAGCCTTTCCCTGCAGTTTGGATTCCACTCACTTAGCTGTCCAGTCTCTGATCTTCAGGGCTGGCCAAGGAGGGAAGGGAAACAAGTTGCCTTCTGTTACAGGGTAGCCCAGAGTGGACTGGGCCACCTGTCTGTGGGCCTCACCCGCAGCTCACAGTTCAGTTACACTGCAGGTACACACAAAAGGGTCAATAACGGGTTTATTTACAAAAGGGGAAAAGGAGTAGGAAACAACCCAGGGAAAGAGAGTGGGATACAAAGTAACTGCGATACCTTAAGGCTAGGCTGACTGAACACACCAAGTCATGAGGTCAGGAGAGCTGCTTCCTGAGTGAGAGAGCGAGAGCACGTGAGATGCAATTGTGCCCCATTTATCCCCCCAAATGTCCCAGAATCCCCTCCGCTAGCTCTGCCTTTGGGTCCCTGCAGTTCTCCCCCTGGTACTGCTGGGAGCTGCAGCCTCCAATCACTGGAGTAGTGTGCAGGGTCCAGAAACCTAGAGTAGGGGGTGGAATTCATAAGATTTTGCAGAGTTCCTCCAGGACATCCTTCCCCTTAACACTTCTAGTGACTGGGCACCTCGATGCACCAGGGTCCTAGCACCTGGGCAATCCGTGATCCTGCAGCAGCCTTTCCCTGCACCTTGGATTCCACTCACCCAGCTGCACTGTCTCTCCTTATCTCCAGGGCATGCTGAGGGGGGAAGGGAAACAAGTCTCCTTCTAGTGACTAGGTGCCTGGATGAGCTCCTGGGCCCTAGCACCTGGGTGCCTGGAAGATCCAGGTTCTGAGCAGCAGCCTTTCCCTGTAGCTTGAATTCCACTCACCCAGCTGATTTGTCTCTCCTTATCTCCAGGACAGGCTGAGGCGGGAAGGGAAGAAAGTCTCCTCCTGGAGCCTGGGCACTCCTGGATCGAATCAGAGTTCTCCTATTGGAACTCCCTAAATGTCGATTCTCCCTCAGTTATCTTCCTTCTAGTGAGTCCAGGGTGTTCTCATTTGTGCTGACAGTTGCAGTATGTAAGTCCACAGTCAATTTTCAGTCCTATATTCCTGTGTGACTTTGGATGTAGTGATTTCATAGTATAGAATCACTCTGCCGCCATCTTGCCGAAACTTGAAAAAGGTCTGGCTTTCTCCTTCATTTCCTTTCACCAAGAATTCCTAGGGCAGTGGCTTTGTATCTGCAGAGCTAAATACTACAGTGTCCGCACAGCCCTGTGGTCTCAAAGCCGCTGCCCAAGATGGCACCATCTGTTTAATGAGGGCCCTGAGTCACCCCGAGTGCTTCAGGTCTGCGGGACCCAGAATCCACTTACTGGTGGAGGCTGAAGTTAAGGGTGGCGCAGCTGAGGGGCACCACTGTGGCCAGCAAGGCCTATTTCAAGGCCAGTCTGACCAGTGACGCATACACCAGCACTAGGAAGTGGTGCAGCAGGATGATCTTCCCACTGCGCGTGAACATCCACGGGTCTGAATCCAAGGTCTGAGTCTTACCATTTTTTTTTAAGATTTATTTATTTATGCATGCAGAACTGGGGTACAGGCCAGAGGTGTGGGGACAGTGAGATGTTTCACCTGAGACAGAGTGGGGAACAGAACAGGCAGATCGATGAAGTAGGCTCGTCAGGAGAGGTCTGCTGCACCATGTGGATCACCTCTGTGGCGGGGATCAAACTCATTCTAAATTGGCTTTAGCTTCTTAGTGCTGTGCTTTAACCTGCTGTGTCCTCAGTGAGGGCCTTCTTCTTACCTTTTTTTTTTTTTTTTTTTTTTTAAAAAAATTTTTTTTTTTTTGTTTTGTTTTGTTTTTTTGTTTTTTCAGAAAATAGTTTTTAAAGCAATGGTATAAAATATGTGTGCATTGCTTCATAGGATTTTTATTGAATACTTTGAATATACTAAACACTGCTAATTTCTGGAAATTTGATAAA
>NW_004567108.1:63806745-63865209 GCF_000260355.1 Condylura cristata | reverse complement strand
CAGGAGAGGTCTGCCGCGCCATGTGGTCACCTCCGGGGCAGGCGGGAATCGAACTCATGCTGAAGCGGCTTTAGATTCTCAATGCTGTGCTTTAACCCGCTGCGCCACCAGGGAGGGCCCCTCTTCTTACCTTTTTAAGGTGGAAGTTTATTTTATCTAATATGTGTGTTGCTATACTGCCTCATTTTGGTGCCATTTGCTTGTAGAACTGTTTGCTGTATTTTTCTTTCAGTTTATGTTTATCCTTAGAAATTAGGTGCGTTTCCTAGGGGCATCAGAAAGTTGAATTAGTTTCCTAATGAAACTAGAGACTATTTTCATTTGGGATTTCAGCCCATTTATATTTAGAGCAAGTATTTTGATATAAAGGTCTGCTACTGTCATTTACCTCTTTGTTTTGCGGTTTGCTTTGTTCAGTTCTTTGTGTTTATTCTTCTCCTTTAGCTTAAATACTAAATCTAATTAAATATTTCTTGAAGGGGAATTTAGTGAAGATTCTATTTTTCTGAAAACACTGATACTGGTAGCTGTGCTATTGTGCTGTATAATGTTACTTGTATTTATGCCAACAGAGAGAGTTTGTCCAATATTCACTATAAATATGGCAATATAAACTAAAAGTGGGGATAATATTGGTAACTGGAGGTCTTAAATTGTTATGTGTGGTGTCCTCTGGAGGGGGTTGCTGGTAGAAAATAGAGTGCCCCAGGCAAATACTATAAGTGGGGTGAAGCAACGGAAAACTTGTGTATAAAGGAGCTTTGCGTATGCATGAGAAGCTCTGATAACATTAGAGAAGAAGCTGTGCTGACATCTGGAAGGAAGGCTAAGGGGCAGCTTCTGGACTGGAGAGAGAAGTGGCGTTGAGGTTGCAGCAGTTTGGTTTTGCGATGGTGGTGGAGGGCCCAGGACAGCTCCATTAAGGCTTTGGGAATTGGGCTTTTCGGGCTTGGGCTACATGGCAGAGGCCATTGAATATGGCCTTTGCTGAGTAGTTGTTTTGGAAAAGTTTTGTTAGGCCTGGTGGAGAAAGGGAGACCCAAAGAAATAGGTATTTTGTCGAAGTGTGGCCTGGAGAGAAAGGGAGACTAGAAGAAACAGGCATCCTATCAAAGCATGGCCTGGAGAAAAAGGGAGACTTAGACACAGGTATCTTATTAAAGGATGGCCTGGAAATGATGGGAAACTGGAAGAGACAGGTATTTTGCTGACGCATGGCCTGGAGAAGTTGGGAGACAGGAGTCTGGTGTACTGCTAAAATGCGTGAATGTGGCCACTTGATGGGTCCTTAGGCCTCTATAGCTGTGCTTGAGTTGTTTGCTGGTGCTGTATTGGGGCATTTTGGCAGCCCAAGGAGCATCTCCGTTGAGGCCTTTGTTGTGTTTGTGAAATGGATCCTATAGTTTGACTGCCACATGTGCACAGTGGCAGGAAGATGCCATCACTACAACAGTCTTTGTGCAGGACTGGACAGTACTGGACACAACATTGGGTAAAGTAAACCACCATTATTGGCCTCAGTAACTCTTGTTTCCTGTTTTGTTAAATAAATCCCTTTGATGTTATTCTCTAAGCCTAAGGTGAAGAACCGGAAAGTAACCAATAAAAATGTTTGGGCAGAGGGACCGTGGCCAGTTTAGGATCCCTTGCCACCCTTATTTTAGGATCTGAAGGAGAGCTTTTCCGGATATAGTATTTTGGTTGTGATATTTTATTTGGAATATGTTGCTTATGTCACGCCATTCTCTTCCTGCCAATATTGTTTCTTCAGAGAAGTCTCATGTTAGCTTATTTATGGCTCCTTTATAGGTTCCTATTTTTGTTTTTAACCTTTGTCAGCTTCATTATTTTTTCTTTGTCTTGGAACCTTGGATGTTTTACTACTGTACGTCAACTGCATGTTTCCTATTATTTAGGTAGGTTGGTATTCTTTCAACCTCCTATATAGTTATGTGTATTTCCTTCTTCATGTTTGGGAAGTTTTCTCCCATTATTTTTATGGTAATTTTCAATTCCCTTCTCTCTCTTCTCCTTCTATAAAGCCTATGATTTTTATATTTCTTTTGCTCATAGTGTTAGATAGTTCTTGAAGTATTGCTTCATTCCTTTCCCTTTGTATCTCTCTTTTTCTATTTTTCTTTCTTTCTGCCTTTGCTTGTGATTTGTTCTTTTGCTTGGCTTATTCTACATTTTTGGGTCTTTCCAGACTTTTTCTTTTCTTTCATTAATCTTTTTTTGTTTAAATTCTAAATTTTCTGTTCTGTGATTTTTTTTTCTTCATACCATTCATTTGTTCTGAGTTTTATTTTTTTTCCAAATTCTAAAGTAGTTTTCTGAGTTCTTCTTGTACTGTTCCATCTCTTTAATCTTAATCACAATAATTTTGAGTTCTGTGTTTGTTAGGTAAAAAAGCTTTATCATGTTTTTGTGGTTTGATTCTGGAATATTGTTTTCTCTCAGTATATTATTTCTCTAAGGACTTGTTGAACATTTTTATTTTTCTCTCCTTGCTTGATTTGGGTCTGCTATAATGAAGTTGGGGCTTTTGCTTTATGCAGATCCTTCTTGTCAGCTTTCTAGACTTTTACTTGTTGGTGGCACAGCAGCGGGGGACTTGTGGGTTCTGGAAGGGGGCTGAGATCTCTGTGGAGGCAACCTGAAGAGATCTTCCAGTCAGTAGGCTGCTGGGGTGCTTACCTGGAGGGTAGTCAGGACATCTTTCTTCTGATTCCTTAAATTTCTTTGTATATATTTATTGAGTATATTTATTGTATATATTTATTGAATATATATTTTGAATTAGTTATTTTATCTTTTTTTTTTCCTACTGGATTGGTGATGTTTTTCCTGATGATTTTAGAAGCTCCATTGTTATTCCTCTGGATTATATATATATATAATAAATATTTCCAATTTGTTGTTTATTTTGACTTTAAAAATAAAATTTTCTACTTGAAAGTGATAAAGTGGTAGATGGTAGTATTGCATATGGTTTTGCAATTTTGGTATGAGTTGATATGATATTCTGGTTTCATCTTGTGTATTTCCTGTCCTATTTGTAGACTCAAACATTTCTTCAATGTCATTTTATAAAAAATAAAAATGATGATTGGTTTACAAGCCATACTTTCTTGTTTTTATTTCTATTTTTTCTTGAAATAATTTTATATTAAAATAAATCTTGGCTAAAAAAATAAGTGTTGGCTAAAAAAACACACGAAAAAATATAAAGTTAATGAGTTGCTACAAGTTAGGCACTTTGTAAAGTATCAGCTCAGGACAAGAAATACAATTTGGGGTTCTCCCTGGTGGTGCGAGGAATTAAATCTCATATCACTATGAAGCTATTGGTAGCCATTGCCGATAGCACAAGTTTCATTCCTGGCCTGGGAGCTGACCCACATGGCACATCAGACTTCTGCCTGGTTTGCTGCTTCCGTCAGAAATGTATTTCAGTAGATCTGGCTGTTCTACTCTCCATTATCTCTGGTGAATCCTTTCACTTCCTACACCTCTTGCCTACAGACAAGTTTTAGTATAATTAAATAAATAAATCTTAAAAAAATACAACCTGGTCCTTCATTTTTCCCAGACTCTTACAGTCAACTCATTTCCACGTAAACATTATAATTTTGTTGCATTTTGGTTATTAATTTACTTAATAAGCATTTTATCAAAAGTGAGCCACTTATCACAAGTGTGCATTTCTAAACACTGTACTTTTCTATCCAGTTTTTTAAAAAGGCTAATTTAAAATTTTAATTAAATTTGAATTTGAAATCTAATTAAATTCAATTAAACATTTGTTTTGTCCTTTAAATATTTAATTCTAATTTCCATTCTATTTCTTCCTTTTATTTATCTCTACAACCTGAGTTGTTTGGCCTATATAACTTCCTATAGTCTGGATATTGCTGATTACACGTTCATAATGAATTTAACACATTTTCTAACTTCTTCATTGCCTGCATATTGAGAGCTAGATTCAGAGTTTGGTAAGAAAAACAGTTTAATATCTTTGATATGACTTGAGAAGAGGTGCTGCATCTATCATCAGAGGTATGTAGTATTGGTTGTCTATCCTGATAGCAATAGCTACTGATAATTATGTCTAGGCCCCATGGCAACTATTGACATATTTAGTTCTACTATTTGTTTTCTACTTGTTATCTGAAATGCTTTTATAAAGAGAGGCTTCACCTTATTTACTGTAAGGTTATCCAGTAAACTAAGCTTTAATAGTTGATTATTTCATTGACTTTACCTTTCATAGATTAAGATTATTACAAAGGATTTAAATCTATTTGATAGTTTCAATCCATTGCAATTATTCTCCTTATTGTAGTTCAAACTTTCCTAAATTTGTAATTGACGTTGTTATCACTTATCTTGGCTCTGGACTTAATATTTGGTATGAGTTTTAGTTTTCTAAGGCTTGTGTCCTTAGTAATTGTAGCAGTTGCTACAGTACACTAATTTTCTTACAGTTTTGAAAGTCAAGTCTGAAATAAATCTTAGTGGGCCAAAATCAACATAACATTAGAGTCATTCTTTCTTCTGTGGTTCTGTTAGATAATCCATTTTCTCTCCAGCTTCTAGGTGTATTCCTATATTTAATGATTAATATCCCTTTCCTACATTTTCAGAGCCAGAGGTATATCATCTTACTTCAATATTCACATTGTTTTCTTCTCATATATGTCAAATCTTACTCTTAAAAGGACATTTATGATTTTATATATAGGGCCTGCCTATATGATTCAGATCTTTCCAACTCAAAAATTTAATTTAACTCCACTTGAAAAGTTCCTTCTGTCACATGTTAATGTTCTCAGATTCCAGGGACTAAGACTAAACAGCTATAGGAACTATATTCAACCTATCACAGTGTGACAAGGTATTTGGGGTCCATCTTATATATTTCCTGCTTGAACCTAAAATCATAAATTTCTTTTACTACCTCATAATTTATTTTAGTAGAAACTTCAAGGCTATCTGTCTGGAGTGTAGAGGTTCATATCTATGAATTGGTCATTGTTCTTGGACTTTGCAGTAGATAGACTCCAGATATTTGTAATTCAAATTAAAGACTATAGATTTTTTTATTTCATCTTCAGATTATATTTAGTTACCCATATTTCACATTGAGTCCTTAAAGATGAATTTTCAAGGCACAAGGGATGTTGAAATGAGATTGTTGTATACTAAATACCCAATAATCTAAGAATGATGACACTAATGTAGCCATCACTGATATGATTTCTGAAAATAGTCAAAAAACTATAGTGGAATAGATGTTCTTCTCATTCTGGTCCCACTGATTTTTTTTTTTCTACTACCACAGTGTCAAATCACTTAGCTATTTCATACAAGTATAATTTAATGCTCATCGAAACCTGTATATGTGACATTTAGATTATATGAAGTTCTTCTGTAAGAATGGTTCATGGCGGCCCTCCCTGGTGGCACAGTGGGTTAAAGCACAGCACTGAAAAGTAAAGCCACTTCTGCATGAGCTTCATACCCGCCTGCCCTGGAGGAAATCCACATGGCGCTGGCAGAACTCTCCTGACCCGCCCACTGCTCCCCTCAGCAGTGTACTTCATCAGTCTACCTGTTCTGCTCCCCACTGTGTCTTTGGTGAATCCTCTCACCGCCCCTGCACCTCTGGCCTGTTCCCCAGTTCTGTATGCATAAATAAATAAATTAAAAAAAAAAAAGACTGGTTCATGGAATATACCTAATATATCACAGATTCTTGCATATTGATAATAGGTTTTATATGTATTTATACTTGAATGTCAGTTTCACTACTTATGATAACTTAGGTTTTTTCTTCTAGTACTAAATACTACATTTAGAAATCTGAGTGTATTTTACATTTAAAATTATTTCCTCCGGCCCTCCCTGGTGGTGCAGTGGGTTAAAGCATTGCACTAAGAAACTAAAGCCACTTCCGCATGGTTCGATTCCCGCCTGCCCTGGAGGCGACCACATGGCGAGGCAGACCTCTCCTGACCTGCCCACTGCTCCCCTCAGCAGTGTACTTCCTCCATCTGCCTGTTCTGCTCCCCACTCTGTCTCTGGTGAATCATCTCACCCTCCGCATCTCTGGCCTGTACCCCAGTTCTGTACGAATAAATATAATAAATTTAAAAAAATTATTTCCTCTTTTTGCCTAGATAATCAAATAATGTCTTTTCTTTGAAGATTGGCAATTTCATTAGAATGTGTTTTGAAGTTGACCATTTTGGATCATTATTCTATAGTATATTGTGTACTTTCAACCTTTTTTTAAATGCAGGACATTTTTCTTGGAATATAATTTTTTGCATTCTCCTGTTGAAGTTTTAATATTCAAAGACTTACTATTTACATGCTGTATTTTTTTTAAAGATTTATTTATTTATTCATACAGAACTGGGGTACAGGCCAGAGATGCGGAGGGTGAGAGAATTCACCAGGGACAGAGTGGGGGGCAGAACAGGAAGATCAACTAAGTACACTGCTGAGGGGAGCAGCGGGTGGGCCAGCAGAGGTCTGCCACGCCATGTGGTCTCCTCCGGGGCAGGTTGGGATGGAAGTGGCTTAAGCTTCTTTTGCAGTGCATTAACCCGCTGTGCCACCAGGAAGGTCCTACATGCTGTATTTTTTTTAAAAAAGATTTATTTATTTTGTGCATACAAAACTGGGGTATAGGCCAGAGGCTCAGGGAGAAGCTTCACCAGAGACGGAGTGGATCAACAACAGGCAGATCAACAAGTACACTGCTGAGGGGAGCAGCGAGTGGATCAGGAGAGGTCTGCCGCACCATGTGGATCTCCTCCAGGGCAGGCGGGAATCAAACACATGCGGAAGTGGCTTTAGCTTTTCAGTGCTGTGCTTTAACCTGCTGTGCCACCAGGGAGGGCCCTACATGCTGTATTTTTACTGAACTTCCCAGTCATTTACATATCTTACTGGGAGGTACAGTTTCACACTTCCATATATGCCTATGTTTCTTATTCTCCAAAAAAACATATGTCAATGTCATATTCCCTTTCTACCCCAGTTACTATTTCCTCTAGTAACCAGTGTGTTTCTTGGTGTCTATTAATTTCTATTGCTCCTCTTTCCTAATATATGTGTGGCCTTATTTCTTTCTATTTCAAAAATGAGTGAAGTCCTCTATTATCTGATTTTCATTTTTTACTTCACTAAGTATAATTTTCTCAAGGTCCATCCATTTTGTCCCTTAAGACACTAACTATCTTATCTTTCAAATAGCTGGATAATATTCTATTGCATACACAACTCATAATTTCTTTACCTTCAAGCATTTAGTCTGACTCTATGATTTGACTATTGTGAATAATACTGCTATGAATGTAGAAATGCATAAATCTTTACCATTAGAGTTTTCATGTTACCTAGCAGTTACATTGCTGGATCATAAGCTCTTTGCATTTTTTAAGGCATCTTCATGCCATTTTCCATAGGCACTTCACCAAATTACATTTCTGTGAAAATTGTGTGAGTGAAACTTTTTCTCCACATCATTGCCAACATTTTTTTTATTCTCAGATTATGCTCTGTATTTCTGCCATGTCTTTTGTAATTTCTCCTCTTTCATTTATAATCCTATTTGAGTTTTCTTCCCTTTTTTCTTCTCTATTCTAGTGAGCTAGTGAGCGTTTTGTATTTTTTTTTCCTCCAAAGAACCAGTTTTTTTTTGTTGTTGCTATTGTTTGTTTGTTTCATAAATATTTTGGGCTGTCTTAAATTTCTCTTTCATTTATTTCTACTTTAATTTTTATTATTTTCTTTCTTCTACTGGCTTTTTAGGATAGTTTTCCTAAATCTTTGAGATGAGATTTTTTGTTTGTTTGTTTTCTATGGGTTCTTTCTTGTTCTGTGATGTAGGCCTGTAATGTTATTTACTTTCCTCTGATTTTGCTGTGTCCCATACATTTTAGATGGTTGTGCCTCACTGACATTTGTATCAAAGCATTTTTTAATTTCTTCTTTGATTTCCTTACTAACTCAATGGTCTTTCAGTAGCATTTTATTCACTCCATTTAATGGAGGGGATTCCTTGCTTTCTTTTCATAACTTATTTCTAGTTTGATGCCTTTATGCACAGAGAAGATAGTTTATAAGATTTCAGTATTCGTGTACTTGTTAATGTCTGTTTTGTGACCCAACATGTTGCCTATCCTAAAGAATAACCTTTGTGCATTTTAGAAAAATATATTTGTATTTTTAGGGAGTATAGTGTTATATAAATATCTGTTAGACCCTTGTGGTCCAGATATTTTAGGGATATCATGTCCTTTCTTTATTTTTTGCCTTATAAATCTGTCCTGTGGTGAGAGTGGGATGTTAAACTTTCCTTCTACATGTGCATTTTTTTCTAATGTCTTTTTTCAGAGACGATAGCAAATTTCTTATGTATTTTGGTGCTCCTTCATTTGGTGAGTATGTATTCATGAGTGTTATATCTTCCTGATATATTGTCTCCTTGATCCTTGATATTGTCCATCTCTTTCTATTGCTACATTTTTTTTTTCTTGCGGGAAGTCTATTTTATCTAAGAATGGCTGCCCCTGCTTTATTTTAGCTGTCATTTATTGATAGAACTGTTTTCCAAACCTTTACTTTCAATCTATATTTATCTTATAGTTTAGGTGTGTTTCCTGAAGCCACCAGATTGGATTCTGTTTTCTAATCTTATGTGGTATTCTGTGTCTTTTGATTGGTGAGTTTAGTTCATTTTCATTTAAGGTGATTATTGATACATGAAAGTTTGTTATAGTCATTTTGTTCAATGTTTTGTAGTTCTATTAACCTTGTTCAATTCTTCATGTTCATTCCTCTGTTGGTTTGAATTTTAAGTCTCCTATAATGCTTTGTGGAGTAGGAGTTTAGTAGAATGACTTACTGAAGTTTATGTTTTATTATTTTTTTCTGGGATGGTCTTTGTTTTTACCACATAAAGAAAGGAGAACTTTGTAGGTAAGCAGAGTTTTCTCCTGGAGAATGGGTAGTAGAACATATACTGCTGAGGGGAGCAGAGGGTGAGACAGGAGAAGTCAATTTTCTGGCTGCCTGGTGATTATACTGGTTCTGTAATGGCTGGCAGAAACTTGACAGCACTGTGGCTTTAATTCCTGCACCACTAGGGAGGCCCCTGAATTCTTTTCTTGCTTGGTGTATTTCTTTACAGAATTCTGATGCCTTTCCAATCAGTTTTCCTTTCCATGTTATCTGTTTCTTCCCCCTTATTAGCTTCATTATTTTGTTGTCTTGGACTGTTGGAAACTTTTCTATTATGTGTCTTGTAATGTTTCTCTCATTGCTGTAGCTTCGTATCCCTCTGTCTTCCTGTATGTCTATTTTCATTTCCTTCTTCAAATTTGGGAAGTACTGTTCAATTGCTTACTTGAACACTTTTTTAGTTCTCTTGTCCCTCTTTCCTCTTTCAATTTCTATGACTCTATATTTTATTTCCTCATGGTATCAGATAATTCTTGAAATTTTCCCTTTGTTTCTTTAGTTTTTTTTCCCACACTACTCATTTGTTCTTATAATCTATCTATTCATGACTTTTCATGAAATTTTTAACTTCTTTTGACTTTTTTTTAGTATCTTGCAGCTCCTTTATGTTCTTATTTAAATTTTCTACTTTGTTCATCTGTTTGAAGTTGTTACTCATAGCTTTCTTTTCCTTTTCTGAATATTTTCTTATACTTTCAAATTTTTAATTATGGTCCCTTTGAATTCTTCATCTGTCAACCTGAGGAATATTGTGCTAGCATCATCAGATTCTGGATATTAATTTTCTTCCTATGGTGTATTATTTGATAGTTTTTATTATAAATTTTGTTGAATATTATAAAACACCTTTTCAGTGTCTATTAAAATAAAATAATTTTTTCCCTTTTTCTTGATTATATTTAATGACAGTGATTAATATGTGTCTGTTGTACCAACCCTGTATTAAATCTACTTGATTATGATGGAAGACTTTCATAATATATAGCTGGGTTCAATTGAAAATGTTTTGTTAAAGATATGTATTTTCTTCAAAGATGGTGGGCAATAGTTGTCTTTATTTGCTGCCTTTTTGGCATCATTAATTGTCTAGAAGTTTCCTATTGATATTTTTTCACCTCTTTTACAATTTTCTACTGAATTAAACACAGATATTTTCTGTTGTTTGCATTTGCCTGAAATTAATTTTCCTAAATTTTAGGTGATGTGGCTTTGTGGTTCAAAGTAGTTCCTAGACCTCTTTGTGCTCTCATTTGTGTGTGTGTATGCGTGTGTGTGTTTTAAAGACTTTATTTATTTATGCATACAGAAATGGGGTATAGGCCATCAGTGTAGGGGTGATGAGAGGATTCACCAAAATAGAGTTGGGAACAGAACAGGCAGATCGACCAAGTACATTGCTAAGGGCAGCAGCAGATGGGTCAGGAGAGGTCTGCTGTGCCATGTGGGTCACCTCTGGGGCAGGGATCAAATTCGTACTGCAGGAGCTATGGCTTGACTTAGCTTCCTAGTGCAGTGCTCCAACCCACTACACCACCAGGGAGGGCCCCTCATTTGTGTTTTTTAAACATATTTTTGAAATATTAAAACATGTTTACTTTTTTTTGAGATTTCTTGACTCTTCCCTAATCGTATTTCTCTATATTTTCCTTTTCATTTGTCTTTAGTGTCTAAATTATTAATTGCATTTTTATTTACTCTAAGAAGTTCTTCCCTGCATTAGAACCTTGGTTGTTATCAAAGTTCATGTGACCCAGTCTGTTTCAGTTATTTTTATATTTCACTATGTCACTCTTTATGACCATAAACTGTTGGATTGGGAATTATATTTTCTGTGTTCTTAAATCACCTGACATTTCTTTTCAATGAATACCTGTGAATTATGTTGTTCTTTCATTTTCTGGATCCATCAGATACCCTATTGCTCTTCTATGTGCTTCCCACACAGACACTTGTGAATGTTATCTTGTGAATGTTGTCATGTTATTTTGCCTACATATATTTGAAGATTTACATGGCTATTTTGTAACTGGTTTTGCTCTCTAGTATAATTGACTGCTCTTTTAATGAATAGATTCAGAAAGATTCTTTTCAAATGAGTTTTTCTATGTAGACAAGAAGTAATAATTCCAGGGAGATAACAAAATTAGAATAATAAATAATGCTATTCTTCTCATTTTTTAAATCATGTGTTGGATTCAATGACAACATTTATTTTTAATACTTTTAACTTATTGCAATGCTTAAATAGCAATAAAATAAAAACAAAAAACCCAACAAACTATAAAACAGGGACATTTTATGGAAGTGGAGAGGGAAATAGGATAAAAACTGGGTAGGAATAGCACATAGGACTATGGTGATGCAATGGGTGAACTGGTGCTTTAGGAAGTCCAGTGAGATGAAAAAATGCACAAAATAATGATGTAAATAAATAAATCAATAAATATATTTAAGTAAAGAGAGAATCAATGTTTAAATGTTTTTTTAATTAAATATGATTTGCTGTTGATTTCTGTAAGATGTTAAGCTTAAATTACATGTTCTAATAATTACACCCTCTTGGAATACATGAGATTTATTACCCCTCTGAATAGCTGCAACATTCATTTTTCATGGCTGTAATTTGCAGCAGCAACTGTTTTTACCCATATTTCACCAAGTCCACTGATTCAGGCCTTATAACTACTGACCATTCCCGACATGCACATTATGAATGACTACAGTTATCAGTCCTGAAGTTTTCCTGCAACTCAGTGGTAGCTGCACCTGCTAAGAACTTTATCCTTTCAGCAGAATATCATGTTCAGGGTTACTTTTTTCTTTATGTCCTGCTCCTTCCCCTTCATGACAGTGAATTCCTTATCTTAGCATTCTATTACTTTGATTAATTTGTTTTGTATGTGTTTTGTGTTAACAACAAATACATGTATATATGAGTACGTATGCTTGTATATACTTAAATATATATGTGCAGTTAAAGTATTTGTGCAATTTCCCCTTAGTCAGGAAACATATCACAGCCATTCACTGCAAACTGCACCTGCATGGCTCTATTAGTTTTCGGCTCAATCCTCATTAATATTTTGATATAATAAACAAGTCTAGCTGAACTAGTTAGGTTCCCAAAAGGAAATATATGACACACAATAATTAAGAAATGTATTGAGACATTAACTACAAATTTACTGGTAGTGTAGAGAGGCCCCATAGTGCAGAAACCAGTGATTAAGAAAAGTGAAGCTATTACACCCTTAGGCTGGGAGCAACAAGGGTTAGGGAGACGTTAGTGGAAGCCAGAGCTGAGAAAAAGGCAGTCTGCCTCGAGAAAACCAGTGACATTTTATTTATTTATTTATTTATTTTTGAGAGATACAATTAGGTTAAGGTGACTTCACAAGTAAAGACTTAGTGGAATCATATTCTGACCATACCTTCTTCCCTCTTTCTTTTCTGTCTGAACATCCTTGATGGTTGAAAAGCCTGAAGTCAAAATGCATGGGAATCTGTTGGGTAAGAGCAGGGTGGAAAGGAGAAAGACTGGGTCTGCATTACACAATGGAAACTATCTAGTACACTAGCTGATTCACATTGAAATGGAACTGTCTTGGGCTAAGCATGTTATATGATAACCCCTTTCCACTACTAAAATAGAAAGACTCTTATTATTTGCTATATATATGATAATAAATTTTAAAGGTGACTTTATATTTTTTACCTCTGTATTCTCTGTACTTTAAATATTATTTACAGGCTCTTGCTTTTATGATTTCCTTTGTTTTCCTGATACTACTAGGAGACATGAAGTTAGACTCTGAGAAAAACTTGGAAGAGAGATGTGTGTGAGAGGCACATGAGGAGGCTTTATGTTGGATTCTGTGGTATATTTTGAGCTATGTAATGTATTTTGAATTACATGGTATATTTTGAAATTTGACTCTTTCCTTTCAGTTTTCTGGGTTTTGCTAACCCTCTTTATTGTCTTTCCTTGCCAGAAGGTAACTTGGACATGTGGCAAGCTTTTGGGCCTCAGTGCACCCACTTCATCCTAACACTATTTTGGCGTGCATTTTCTCATGAGAGAGTGGGTAGTTTTGGAAACTTATTTGAAATCCTTTCTTTTCTTTGCACAGGAATGCTATTAATTTTTTTTTCCAGACTGAGAGTTTGTTTCTTTCACCATTTTGTGTGTGGATAGCTGAACCCCTTTTAGAGGACACAACCTTTAATAGTTTGGTGTTTCTGGGTACCACTTTGCTACATGCTAGCAGATTTGATTTCCTTTTCTGGAAAAAGCCATCTGTGGTTTGTCAATCCTATGGAGAAACATGGCTTCTCTATAATATTCACTACTATAGGTGCAATGTAGTTTTTGTTTCTCTAATCTTTGTCTATCTTGTTGCTTCACACTTGTGTGACTTTTCCTTAGATTAGAAAACCAAGCTTTGACCTTCTGAAAACTGTGGAAAAGTGTACCATTCACTTCTAGTCACTAGTTAAGAGTTTTGATTTATTGATATTGGGAATTGTTCTGCAGGAGAGTAGTAATTTTTGTTTCTCTGCTTTCTGTGTAATCTCAAGATGATGTTTAAAATGTGGCTATTCCAATATGGTATCCAGAGTCTCATGACAAAATAACTTACTTATTTCCTTCTCATGTCTAATGTTTTCAAAATGTCTTCTCTAGGATACTTTCTGTCATCTTTTGTTATGTCCTGTGACATTGCTGCTTTACAGGCCTAATTAGTGTCAGAGGATTTTTGCAACACTGGCTTAAGTCAACCATGGTTAGTTGATTCCTAAAACTAGAAAATTCATTTTGGGGTTGATAGCAACTAGAAGACTGGTTTTTGAGACATAACTAGTGATTGTAATTATAGTCTGAAAGTGATTTTGGAGTGACTGGGTTTTGTAAATTTACCATCAGAAAAATTATAGACTTATATAGGTTAAATTTGAGAGGTATTGCTACTGGTAATTTCTATTTAAACTATGTGCTTGATAATTTATTTGCCATTTTAATTTTTGTATTTGTTTGATTGTGGTGAATGATGCACGACAAGGTCCTGACTTCTTAAAAAGGCAGCTCTGCTTTGGGGGGTAGTACTTTATTTGACTGAGAGCACAGGCAGTGCAAGTTCATAGGCAGCTGCTTGTGACTTTGATTTACCTAAAGCAGTTATACCAACTTTTGATAACTATCTTTGGTGTGGTGTCATCAGCATAAGCAAGATTTTTTTTACTTCTGAGGGACTTTTCATGTACTTTGATTTTGATTTTTGTTCCTTCACCTTCTGTTTCACATTGGAAAGCCAGTTGAACATTGGAAACCCTGAGGTAATGAATGAGACCAAAAGTGTTCCTTGATAATTTCTTTAGCTAAACATTTTTCTTCTGACACCACTCCACAGGTTTAGTAATTTGATTCTGATTCTATGGAAAAATGGGAATTTGATTTGGGCTTTATCTTTAGTTTTGTTTTTTAATTTTTACAATTTTTTTATTTGGTTGTGTGAGGTTGTCTCTTTTTGGTTTATTGTCCTGTGATACTTTTCTCTTTTGTTTACCCGAAGACTGTTTTTTCAGTGCATGTACAGTTTACATGGACAACAGTCTGACTCTTCACGTGTGAGTAAAATAACTTTCTATCAGCTGAGTGACACAAACAATCTAGCTTCAAATCTAGGGTTTGCCCTTACAAGAAAGTAAAGAAGCATTGTGTTTTGCAAATGCAAGTAAAGCTACAGTTGTACAACATGTTCTACATGAAAGCTAAGGGAAAGTTCTGTGTCTATGTATGTTGTATGTGTGAATATTTTCCTCTCTGTTCTAATTATCCTGGACTCTAGAGTTTATGAGATGGTATAGATGGTGTCTGTAAAAAAAATGTGCTCAGAAGTATATTGGTAGCTAGTGTTTGTGCTTCCAGGAAACATAGTCTGGAACAATATTTGGTTAATGGAAATGAATTCAAAATTTATGAGTTGTATTGAAACATTTAGCTGTATTGAATATAATTGCTCTTTCTATCTGGAATATTGATGTTGGATTCTTTTAAACATTGGATACATGGGAAGTGGGACATTTAAGGGTTTTCTTTGATAGTTAAAAATTCCAGTTATAGAATCAATATAAAAATTTAAGGTACGTATATGAGTTGTGCTGGTAAGTTTAGCTGGAGTTTTAATAACAATTAAATGTTATTTTCCCCTAACTATTATGATAAAACTTCCCAGAAATCAAAATAATCAGAATTAGTACTTTTTAATTTGACCAGAGGAAATTTTATGAAACCTTAGTAGAGTTTCTGAGACATACCATATAATCTCTCCATTTTCTCATTGGAAAGGCACCAGATAAATTTTAACCTATTTAGTATTTATCTTATAAGTTGGAGCTTAGTGGAAAGCTTTGCTACTCGGGTGAAGTGTTTAACCTCTGCATATACACAAATAATAACATTGGTGTTTTAAAATTTTATAAGTATTTGATATGTTGTGATATGTAGTATCATATTTGACTGTTGTCTTGAAATATTGCAAGTTATATTATTGACAATTTCCTTGTCTTTTATGTTATTATAAGATTTTAATTTTTGTTATTTCAAAGTTTTGATATTTTCACAATTTTTATCTGGAGAAATTATGGAAAAAAGACCTCAACTTTTGCTAATTTATACATAAATTATACAGAAGAATGAATTTCTGATTTAGGAGTGAATGGCCTATTGGTGATGAACATATTTTTACAAGATTTGTTTGAAATGATAATTTTTTATTTTTACTAGAGGAATTTTTTTCTTCTTTTAGCTGATAAGAATCTACAGCAAAGTTAAATTTCATTATTGTAAGAAAATGAAAAATATTCATTATTGAATTTTCTTCTTCTTCCTAATAGCATCATATTATGGCATTAAATGTCCTTATTACCCATGGCACCGTATCTATCTACATAATTTCAATGGGAATTTTATTTGTCTCACCTTAAAATATAGCTTTGGAAAGATGATTTATTGCTAAGTCTTTGATTGCAATGTCTTGGTAGCTAAAATAGAGAAGTACGAAGAATAAAAGAGTTTTCTATACTGCCAGTAGAATTCTAGTTACCTCCAGAGAAGGTATAGAAGGTTGCCTCTGTTGGCAGTCTTTACCAGGAAAGACCCTTGGGAACCTTAAGATGTTGCAGGTGCAGTCTGGCCTGCTGAAAGCTTACCATTGCTTGGCTCTTGAAATCCATACAAGCTGAGTGCTGAGTGCTAAATCTGTGATCTCTTATGGAAAATTATGACAAACCAAACATATTTTTTGCTTGTTTTTTCTACCTGATGAACTTACACAAAAATAGGTAAGATGCATTCAAATTAGATATCATTTACAAATGCATTTTGCTGTAGTTTTGAATAGAATTGAGATGAAAGTAGAAAGAAAATTATTTTAACAGTAGAACCATTTTTAAGATTCCTCTTTTTTCCTCACTGGTTTTTTTTTCTGATATTGTTTGCTGTTATTTTGACTAACATCTCTAGCATTTTTTTCTTTTTGCTTATGTTGATTGACAGTATTCTACAAATGGAGTACTTGTATCATACTACCAATGGAAAATTCCTCATGACTAATTACTATTTCCTTTGAGTACACTGGAACCCTGATGAAGTTTATCTTCTGGGGTCACATCCCAGTATCCACACATTTGACTTTAGTCAACATAGAAATGGTGATAAAAAATTTGAAAGGGGAAATTAACAGAGGAACAGTAAACAGCAAACTCTGAGGCAGTGAATGATCTCTTGAATGAATCCCATTCTCTGATGACTTTATGGGATCTATACTGATTCCCTTCTTCCTGATCAATACTGATGAGATCTCACTAAGGATTACAGATCCAAGAATGCTGTCACCCTGACTTCCTATACAGGGCAACACTGGTTACCAGGGTCAGAGTGAAGTAGCCATCCTTGATTTGCAACTGAATTCATGTGTACTCACATACTCTTGCTTTTGGCTTCAACTTGCACCCTGGTATTATTCAGAGGGAAGGTGGAAAAGAGACATGTTGAGACACTTTGAAGAGACACATAGATTCTTGTTAGGGACAACAGCAACTGTTATTTTGACCTCATATTGAGGACATTATGAATTATGTGAGATATTTTGAATTTTGAATTTCTACTTTCTCAGTTATTTCTCCTAACACCTTCATTGAAAATTCCAACAAATTTGTAAATAAAAGGCAAATTAAAAAAAATCGTTATTGTTTAGAAATTTTTTCATCTCATCTGCTTATTTATACCTGTCATCATTTGCATATATAACCAAGTATGTCATAACTTTATTTAAGATTTGAAATGATAATACTAATTTCCCAATTCATCTTTGACAACATTAATGATGACATCAAATAGATCCTTTATGTATTACCATGATAATTGATTAGGTATATGTATTTGTCAAGACAAATTGAGTTATGCATTTATGACAGATCCCTCAAGTCTCAGTGGCATGCTATAAGAATAAACTCAGTGAGGTTGAGCAGCATATCTCTATTCTTCACAGTCATTCAGGCACCCAGAACGAAGCATGTACCATATTGCTATATCATGATCCTTCCAATTGTTAAAGTGTTTGTATCATCAACAAAATAGGCAGAAAATTCTGGAGTATATCATACAAGGAAT
Organism: Condylura cristata; assembly: GCF_000260355.1. Taxonomy (NCBI): domain Eukaryota; kingdom Metazoa; phylum Chordata; class Mammalia; order Eulipotyphla; family Talpidae; genus Condylura; species Condylura cristata. The sequence continues at coordinate 63,847,502 of NW_004567108.1, read as the reverse complement.
AAAATATTTCTTCTTGGGTGAAGTAGTACTTCTACTTTCAATAACTTTCAATTTTATTGGCCTAAACCCCACTCATAAGTATACCAGGAGGTACAATTTGTGTCCAAGAGGAAGACCTGAAATTAGTACTGATGACACCTAACCACTTTATGAAGTTCTTTTTTTTTTTTTTCCTTTCGATGTAAGCATGAGGGAGTTTTGCTCATAGTAAAATTCTTATTTTAGGTTTTTGGATTTGTCCTAATATCATCAGACATTTTATTTGAAAATAAATCTAAAAGCATATTATAAGAACAAAGGTTGCCTATATCTTAAGACAGAAGTGAGTTTTTAATTAAAGTTACTGCAAGGTATAATTGCCTAGCAACTATAAGAGATTTCATTTAAAAGATAAGAAATTATAAATAAGCAAGTTGTTACATTTGTTCATGGTGTAAGCCTGGGGCATTCAGGTATGAACTGGTCTATGCAATATACATATATTTAAACAATGTTCAAGTTAGAGAAGTTGGATTGGTGTTCACTTCAAATTATGTGAGTCTTTTGTATACTTATCCAATGGTAGAAAAAATTAATCAGAGAGCTTTTACTCTCTTTGAAATAATTTAGGTATTAATTGGGAAAGTTGTTCACTAAACTATATTTTCAAGTTCCTTTACTCATTTTTTATCATTGCCTTTGCTGTGAAAATAGAAATTTTAGAAAGAAGAAAGGTTTATAATATATATATATACAAATGAATATGTATAACTCAATTATATGTAGAATTCAATGTTATTTTGAATAAAAAAAAGATTTAAAATCTTAATTGAAAAGGTAGTAACCCTCTTCTTCAATCTGTTGTGCAAGGATAGCACTCCCAAGCAGTCTTTTGCTGATAAGACTTTTCCAAAATATTAATAACAAGTAGGTCTATCTAAGAAAGTTGTTTGAATTTTAGTTTTTATGGAAACTTCGTGAACTTTTATTGCTTCCCCAACAGAATTCTTAGATTGCTGACTTGGCAGAGTACATTATTTTCATTCCTTTCAGATCATTATTTATACAAATCAGCAGTAGCTTTACAGTGTTTCTTGCCTAATAGCTCTTAAAATCAACAATATGAACACTTTGGAAAGAGAGATTATTGTGATGATGTTCTATGTCACTGTCAAGAAACTTTTCTGTTTTTCCTCCAACTGCAAGATTTTGACACCTTTATTCATCACCCTCCCTCCTTCTTTCTTTTCTTTTATTCTCTCTCTTTCTCTACCTTTCCCTCTTTTTTCTTGCTGCCTTCTTTCTGAGGTAACATTAGTTTAATAACAAATATTTGTGATCTAGAGATATATGATCTCCTTTCAGGTATTGTTACTATACCAAATCCATCAACAATGCACTCTTACTTCTAAACCACAGTCCTTTATGCTCTTTTCATCTTTTCCTTCTTCTGCGCGCCCCCCCACCCCCCACCTCCTCTGGTAGCCTAAGCGCTATAATCAGACTTCTAGGTTTTGTTATTGCTTTGGCTGTGTCTTGCCCTTTCTTTTGATTCTCTATATTCCACATATAAATGATACCATCTATTTAATATCTTCTCCTCTCTAATATTTTTAGCATAATCCACTCCAATTCCATCCAAATTGTAACAATAGGCAAGAGTTAATATTTACTTGTAGCTGAGTTATATTCCATTGAGTATATATACCACATTGCCCTGATCTTCTAGTCTCCTTTTAGGCACTTAGGTTCTGTCTGTAGCTTGGCTTTTGTGAATTCTGCTGCAATGAGCATATTTGAGCATATATTCATTCCAATTCTTCTAGTTTTAGTCTTCAGGTAGATACTAGGAGAATTGCTGGGTGACCTAGTAGATAATTTTTAAATTTTGAAAATTCTCCTTACTGTTTTCATAGTGCTTACCACCAATAGCATATGAGGGTTTCTTTTTCTACACATACCAAAACTTGCTACAATTGATCTTTTTGACATGAATTATTCTTATGGGTATGAGGTGGTACCTCATTATGTAATTCTTTAGATTTTCCTTTTCTTGCTGATAAGTGATAATGAACTTTTTTTTTTTTCATATGCCTGTTGTCTATCTGTAAGTCTCCTTTTGGACAAGTACCTATTTAACACTTCTGCCTGTTTTTGATGCAGTAATTTTTCTTTTTAAGTGGTATGATTTTTGTAGATCTTTCATTTTAACCTCTTGTTGGATAGATAGTTAGATGTTGTACCAATATTATTTCCCATACAGTAGGGCATCTGTGCAGAAGCTTGCTATTTTGATTTAGATCCAGTTGTTTATATTCTCTTGTGTTGTCCTTACTGTTGGAGAGGACTCTCCAAAGACTATCCTGAAATCTACTCCATCGTGTGTGTTGCCTATTTATATATATATATATATATATATATGTTTGATGTTTTCAGTTGCTATGTTCAAGTCTAATAAATTTTGGGTTAATTTTTGCTTGTGGTTTGAGATAGTGATCCAGTTTCATTTTTCTGTATATGACTGTCCAATTTAATCAGCATGTTTATTAAGGAGGTTTTCTTTCTTTTTCAGAGTACATTATTGGATCTTCTGTCATAGATTGATTATTTATATGGATATGGGTTTATATCTGGACTCTACTCTGTTGCATTGAGCTGTTAGGTTTTGTTCTAGCATAATACTGTTTGGATTATTAAAGATTTGTAGTATATTTTGACACTTGGACATCTGGGTATAGTATTCCACTATTCTTCCTCTTTCTTTCTTCAGGATTGTTTTTACTTTCAGAGTATTTTGTGATTTCATATTAATTTGTGTGATGTTTGTATATATCTTTGGAGAATGACATTACATCTTTGATAGGGATTGCAATGAATCTGTGTTTTGTTTTAGGTAAGATGACAATTTTGATGATTTTAATTTTTCCAGTCAATGGAATATTTTTCAATTTCTTCTATTTCTTCTATCTTCTATTTCTTTTAAAAATGCTTCAGTTTTCATTGCACAGGTTGCTTTTTCCCTTTAAGGTTTATACTATGCATTTACTTCTCTTTATGCAATTTAAAATAGATTTTTAAAGTTTCCTTTTTTCCTAATTCAGTGTTTTCATATAGGAGAGCAAGTGAATTTTACATATTAATTTTCAAACCTGACACATTGCTGAAGTCACTTATTGTTTCAATATGTTTTTAGTGGGGCCTTTTTTTTTCTTTATATATTTTCTTTTTAAAGATTTATACGTGTGTATATTCTTTATACATGTATATTCTTTGTACATGTGCAAATAATGCTGTTTCATTTTTTATTTTCCATTTTGGATTCCTTTAGTACCTTTCTCTTGCCTAATATTTCCAGTTAGGATTACCAAGACTGTGTTGACTAATAGTGATGAAATTCAACATTTTTATCTTATACAGGATTATATGGAAATATTTTTTTTTCACCATTCAGAATGATATTAGTAATAGGTTTGTCATATATGGTGTTGGGGGATGTTTTATTTTGTTGAGGTGTCTTCCATATATTCAGATCTTTTGAGTGTTTTTACAGTAAGGGTATATTGCATCTTATTGATATCTTTCTTGACTTCTACTGATATAGTCGATAGATTTTTTTTATTTTTCCATTTCTTGATTTGTGAATTACATTGATTGATTAATTGATATATGTCGAAACATCTATAAGACCCTGGAATAAATCCCATTTGGTTATGATGTGTGATTTTTTTTTAAAGACTGTTTATTTATGTATACAAGAATTGGTGTATCGACCAGATGTGCAGGAGTGAGAGAGTTCACCAGAGACAGAGGAAGGTCTACTAAAAAGATCTACACTGTTGAGGGAAATAGCAGGCGAGACAAGAGAGTTCTGCTAAGCCATGTGGGTCAGATCCCTGGGTCAAACTGAGGCTGCAGTGTCTGCAAATAGCTTCATAGTGCTGAAACTTTAACCCCTGTGCCAGCAGGGAGGCATGAAGTGTGATTCTTTAAATCCAGTGTTGAATTTGGTTTGCTAAAATTTTATGAATGACTTTTGCAACTATGTTTATTAGGGAAATTGTTGTGTAGTTTTTTGTGTGTGGTACCTTTTTCTGCTTTTGGAATCAGAGATATATTGGCCTAATAAACTGTACATGAAAGTATTGTCGTGATTGGTAGGTTGTTTATTTCTGAGCACTTGTCCATCTCTTGTGTTATTCATGGTAGGAGCATATAAATGTTCATAGCAATGTGTTATGATCTTCTGAATCAGTTGTTTGTGGTATTTTCTTTTTCATTTCTGATTCATTTTATTTATATTTTTTACTTTTTTTTTCCTTTGTGAGCCTAGCTGTGGTTTTTCTATTATGCTTATTTCTTCAAAGAACCAGGTTTTTGTTCCCTTGATCTTTTGAACTATCTCTTTTTATTTCTACTTTATAGATTTTGAGTCTTATACCCATGTCTTTAGTTCATTTGTGTTAATTTTTGTGCATGATGTAAACTGATGATATAATTTATTATTTTGCATGTTCCTGCCAAGTTTTCTCAGCACCATCTATTAAAGAGACTGGCTTTCCTTTTCCAGGCACAGTCTTGGCTCTTTTGTCATATATTAACTTTAATTTTCTTCTTGTCTGTGGTTTCTACTGAAAAGTTCATGCATGGTCTAGTTGGTACTCTCATTTAAGTTACTATTTTTTCTCTTAATTTTCAATATATCTGTCCTTTCATTGGTTTTTACCATTTTTATTATAATGCTCTTGATGTATGTGTGAAATTATTATTATTATTTTTTAACTTTTTGGGTCATTTGGATTAGGATGCTTCCCAGATTTAGTTCTTTCTTTCTAATTGTTCTTTAAATAATTTTTCTATGTCTTTTTTTTTTTTAATCTTCTCTTTCTGGGACCCCAGTGATAAAGTCATTTTTCTTTGATTATTCCAGAGAAACACCATTTTCTTCACTTTTTTTTGGTTACAGTTGTATGCTCATAATGTTTCACATTATGTTCTTGAACACTAATTCTTTCCATTGCTTGTGTTACATGCTGTTAAGAACATCCATTGTATTTTTTAATTTGGTTATAGTATCTTTTAGATCTAGTAGGTCTAATTACAATGGTTCTCATATTTTCTCAGTTTTATTCTTGTTTTACATCAGCCACTGATTACTTTTAATTCATAGCCATTGTTAAAACTGTCATCTTTTAACATCTCTTCAGACATATTCTGCAGCTGTTCTAAATTGAGACTTGATTTTTTTTTCTGTTTTGTTTTATTCCACCATTAATTATATTCAGTTTCTCATGTTTAGTTTTGTATCTTGTAGTAGGTAAAAACTTTCAGTTTAGTGCCTTTGCTCTTATTTAGGTGCCTGGAGAACTGGTACCAGCAAGGGGTAATAAGTATAAAAGGATGGAGGCAGGAAGATATTGAATGATCACCTTTAGTGAGGTTCAAGTATTTAAGTACTGTGGATACCAGAGTTGTATGGTAGGGATGATCCCTCAAGTCAACTTCTCAACCCAATTGTCTAATGTAGTCACATACTAGCCTGCACTACTAGGGTGTGTTTAAGTACTGAATACAGTTTATGTGTCATTGTTGTTAATACAGCTCCACAAGCAGGGCCTTAAACTCTACTTTTTCAGCCTGTATCACTACCCCGGACTGCTTCCTTGTGTCATTAAGATCTACATGCTTAATATCTGGTTACTGAAGTTTTCCTGTTGCTGCTTGACTATGGGAGGAGAGGATAAGCTGAATATTGCAATATCACAGTCTAGGTTATAAATAATAGTTTTTTATATGAAGAGTTATAGATCATCTGCTCTGACTCTTTCCAACCAGTTCTGAAACCTATTATTTTATATTGGAAGTCTTGGTCTCAATAATCAGGACTCTGCCCCCTTTCCCCTATAGTTATCTAATAATGTACCTGCACTCTGAATACCAACTCTGTGCACCTCCTTATTCTGTTTGATCACATTTTTCTCCGTGTTTTATGCTGGATTATCGCTCCTAACACATATTGTATTTATCTGCTGTTCTTTCAGGGATTACTGGTTTTTCTCTGCTGCAGTGCAGTTGTGAATATATGCAGGAGGCTAGCCCAGCAAGATGGAGAGCTGCCATCTTGCCAGACTCTTATAGTTCCTATGTTTCTTAATGTCCTAGTAATATATCTTTGGAAATCTTATTAGTTGTACTATTATAAGAATGTGAGTTTACTTAGTATAAATTTTGACTACACATTTGCAATTTTTTTAAAGATTTATTTATTGATTGATACAGAACTGGGATACAGGCCAGAGATGTGAAGGGTGAGAGGATTCACCAGAGACAGAGTAGGGAGTAGAACAGGCAGATGGAGGAAGTACACTGCTGAGGGGAGCAGCAGGCGGGTCAGGAGAGATCTGCTGCACCAATGCTTCGCCATGTGGATCTCCTCTGGGGAAGGCAGGGAGATCAAACTCATGCAGAAGTGGCTTAAGCTTCTCAGTGCTGTGCTTTAACCTGCTGAGCCACCAGCAAGGGCCACATTTGACAATTTTTAATGCTAAATCTATACTTGAATAAAACAATGTAGATAGAAAATGTAACACTTTTGATGGTTAACTTTCTAAATATTTTTAAAGTCCATATAGTGTGGGAGAATTTTAGGTGAGTTTATTTCAATATATGCATTATATTAATTAATTATTACCAAAATACCACTGCATAACTACTCCAAAACTTCATGACAGCATGATGTTCAAAGTTTTATATTTAATGGCAGTTTTATATACTCTAGAATAATTGGCACAGCTCTTGTGCAGGCTGTTTTTGGGGATTCTATCTGCATTTGCCTTTATCACCTTTTAGACCAGTGTCTGCTCAGAACATTCTTGTGTCAGAGAGCAGAAATCCAGGAGCCAGACTCAACAGCAAACACATTTGTAGCTTTCATGTAGATCACCTGCTAAAATTCCATTGGCCACAGTTAGTTATGCAGCTGAACCCAAAATAGATAGGATGGTGAAATTCACACTCTGGAAAGGCAAAGAAGAATATGAATAGTGAGAAATTATTGAATAATGATCCAAACCATCTTGTGTGTTTTAATATTTTTAAAACATAGTAATAAGGATAGATAATCCTTTCTATAAAACCACATGAAAATATCTTATCACTTCTTCATTTTATCTGAAATAGTGAAGTATAAATTTGCCAATATTTTTAATATTGAGATTAACTTTCAGCTTTTAAGCATTTATTTACTTCATTTATTTTTTTGTAGCATGATTAGACTGTTATGTGATTTAAAAAGGGGTCAAATATAGATTATTATTAAATATAGATTATTATTATTATTTGATCTAAATATAGATCAAATAGTGTTGTCACTTGACAATGTGATAAGAATCCTGAATCAGTAGCTTTTTTTTTAGATTGTGACTTAATCTTGCATCTTTTAGTCATTTACTGTGACTCATGCTTTATTTTTCCATTTTATCATATAGTATCACCCAAATAGCAGTATTCCATATTTTCTTTGCCAGTTTCATATGTGCTTTTCAGTCTCTTCTTGTTCCCCAAAACTGTTTTAAAATTCAAATCATATGAGATTCTAAATTAAGATTTCAAAATGTTTCCCCCCTGAAGGTTTATTAACCTATTAAAGTTGAAAAGGACTATATGGCTATTTCATAATCCATAGAATCCAAGAGGGTGAGAAGGAATTAATTTAAAAATTTGGGGAAATAAGACAGATGAGTAAAATGAAAGGAATTGACATTCTGTAACCTGGATAAATTAAAGCTGCAATCTTTAATACATGAAGGACTATTATATAGAGGAGGATGAATGACTTTTCTGTCTTCCATGAGAATAGAATAAGAGGAAATGGATTTTAGCAGGCAAGATTTAGATTAGAAGTAAAAAGCTTTCTAACTTTAGGGAATGAAAAGCATTTTATCAGTGTCTTTGCTAAGACCCAAAAGGTATTTAAGGAAAATAAAGTGTGAAGAATTGCTTTTTTGTTAACATTTATTAAGGACTGCTCTCAAATACTCTTCCTGTGACTGTTAAGATAGTGATAGATACCTATCCGTTTGGATGGTCTGAAACCTTTGACAAAATAAGGGCAACAGGCTGTCATATTTTCCCTCTATATAGGTGTCTAGCATGCTGCTTTCCAGACAGGACCTCCTATTGAATGTAGGTAAATAAGTGAGACTCGCTTTTTGAAGATAAGACCGAAGTAGTATAGTAATTATCCACCCTAAGTTTAAGCAACTAGCTGCTGTCAGGATACTTTTCAGTTATTTAAGATTAAATGTAGATATGCAGAAAAAATAGATTTGTACCTATTTTGTAACAATGATGAACATCCCAGAACTGGACTCAGACACAAACTCTCCCTGATAATATCCTTGTTGACTAGAGTGTTTCTGGATCAACAGTTTAGTAATCTCTGGTGAACTGATAAAGTTAGTTATCTGGTTCTAATAAACAATGTACAATCAATGCTGAGCCATTTCTTAAAAAAAATTATTTCAAAATAATGTATTCGGTAACTATCTGTGAGTGTCTATAGCATATAAGTCCTGATGGGTTAAATGTCAATTAAAGTTAAAATGAAGGAAGTAGACAGAAACAAACAGAAACAAACAAACAAATAAGCAGCAGGTTTGTGTTTTCTCTGAAGGTCTCAGAGTGCAGGCACATAAATTCCACATCTACCCTCTCCCTGGCTATTTTCTCTTTCCCTTTTCACCCAGCTGGATAAACTGAGCAACTTTTCTCACTCTTCTGTGTACCTCTTCAGAAAGTGCATGCTAACACCTAGACAGACTTTATAACCTACACTTTCATTCTATTAACTGTTCAAACATGAGGATTTCTAAAGTTCTGAATGTAGAGTAGTTAAAATGCCAAGTCTTGATATTTTAACTTGTATGAAATTATTGAAAAAAATTAAAATCTACTATGGGATGAGTAAAACTTCACAGCAACACTGAAAAGTAGTGACTGAAAAATAAGAAAGTGAAAAAAGTTAAGTATACTAGTTGTGAAATTTTTTTGTGATGAACAGTTTTATGATTTATTCTCCTAGAAGTTTTCAGACATGCAATTCAGTATTATCAACAATTGTTATAAAAGCATTTATTGCAATTAAGTATGGTAATAAACAATGTGGCGATCCTTTTGCAATGTCTGTAACTATTCAATCATGTTGTGCACCTGAAACAATATATTGCTCTGTGTCAATTAAATGCAATAAAAATGCTAGTTATGATGACTTTATAGGTAGTCAATTATACATCAGTGTAACACAGTAATTAATTATATATGTTGGATTACCTGTATGTGTATTCAGTGTCATTTCATTTTAAATGTGTGTAGCTCAGCTATCAAATTTTGTATTTCTGGCATGTTTTATCTGTCCAGAGTATATAAATAATAGAACTATAACAATTTATGTAAATAATAGTGGCTAAGTTTTATTTCTATTGAAATAGAAGATTTCAATGATATTGTTGAGATTTTCCAGTCGGCATTTTGTTCTGCTTAACTTCCATTAATAAAACAGATTAGTTTCCAGAACTAACTTGTCTTGGCATATTCATAAATATTTCCTAAAGTTAAATATAATTTTATTTTTTTTTGAGGCAGTATTTGGTTACCCTCATCAGTTATCAATACCACAGTGCACCACTACACACTTACCATATTCTACCACCATAGGCCATTGTGTTTACTTCCCTCTTAATTTTTACCTGTCCCATCCTACCTTCAACAAGTGGTTCAGTTCTATAGTCAGTTGTCAAGGGTTAGTCCTTGAGTTTTTCTTTATCTAACTCTTGGTTTAGTTACTTTAATTCCATATACAAGTCATACCATCCAGTAATTATCTATCTCTTTCTAACTATTTTTTTTCCCCTTCAAACTCCCTCCATGTTGCAGCAAATGGCATGAGTTTAAATGCTTTGCTGACTGAGTTATATTTCATTGTTTTAACTATTTTTTTAAAATTTCCTTGCTCGTGATTAAGAAGTCTGTGAGTTCTAATTCTCTAGTGCTATTGTTTCACTGCTTATTTTCTGCCCAGTTGACCTATCCACTGGTGGGAGTTGTTGGTTGAAGTCTCCTACCACAAATGTGTTTTATCCCAATATTTCATTTTAGAGTTGATTGTCATTGCCTAATGTATGTTGTTTCTCTTTCTCCTGGTGCATGTATGGGGACGAGTGTATTGCTTTCTTTATATATTGTTTAAATAATCCTGCGGACATTGTGTACTGTACCTCCCTGTCCCTTTTTCACCTTTTGGTCTGGAAATCTATTTTGTCTAATACAGGTAAAGCTGACCCTACCTAATCAGTTAACAGGATTGTTTCCTACCCCTTTACTTGAGGCTAGATTTGTCCTTAGAGTTTAGGTATATCTCCTAGAGTAATGTGGCTAGTCAATCCTGATTCAACTAGGTTCTCTGTCTTTTGATTGGCGAGTTCAGTCCAATTATATTTAAAGTGATTATTGATATGTCATAGTTCACTGCTGCCATTTTAGTCTTACTTTTCGTTCGTCAACCTAGTTAGGTGTATGGAAACTTATTCAGTTTTTTGTTTATGTTCTTCTCTTCAATTTAGATGTGTAAGCTCCTTTCAGTACTTTTTGGTGGAGCAGTTTAGTATTTGCAAACTCCTTGAATTTCTCTGTGTCTGAAATAATCTTTATTCCTCCCTCATATGTAAAGAAGAATCTTGCATGATAAGAATCTTGCATGATAGAGTATTCTTGGTTGGCAGTTTTTATTTATTTATTTTAAAGATTTTATTTATGCAAATAAGAAAGAACTAGGGTACAGGTCAGAGGTACAGGGAGTGAGAGAACCTACCAGAGACAGAGCGGGAAGTAGAACAGGCAGATCTACTGAAATACGCTGCTGAGGAGAGCAGTGGATGGTTCAGGGGAGGTCTGATATACCATTTGGGTCAGCTCCATGGAGGGGTATTGCACTCATGCTGCAGTGGCTTCAGATAGCTTCATAGTGCTGTGCTTTAACCTGTTGCACCACCAGTGAGGGCCCGGAAGATTTTAAGTATTTAGACTTAAAATTGAATGATATCTTAGTGTTCTCTCCTTACTCCAAGTGTTTCTTCAGAGAAGTCTCCATTATTTCTTTAAACCCATTTTCTCTTCTTTTCTTTCTGTCTTTTCCTTCTACTATTCCTATTATTAATTTTTTTTCAGGAAGTCAGGTAATTCTTAGAGTGTTTCCTCATTTTTAAATGTCATTATCTCTTTTCTACCTGGGTTCTTTGTATGTTTGCATCTTCAATTACACTGACTCATTTTTCTACTGTATCTACTCTACTTCCATGATGTTCTCCTCAAGTTTTCGTCTTCTGTATAACTCTTTATAAATAATGAAACTCAAAATTTGTTATTTAGAACTTGATTTCTCCCTTTAGTCCATTCATTTTATTTTTAAGTACATTCATTTGTTTTTCTGAACCTTTTTCCATTTATTTAATTTTCTTTATTATTGTACTTCAGAACCTTGTATCTGCTGTATTGTGGGATTTCCTTGGAGTATGGCTACTCACTAGTCAGGTTATATGGGTGAGCAGCTGAAATTCCATTTTTACCTTACTTAGAGCTTCATTTTATTCCTGCATTTATTATTTTTATTTATAAGAAGTCATTTTTTAAACATTTTTAAACATGTTTTTATTGTTATTTTATGTAGAAAAACTGAGGTGTAGGCCAGAGATGTGGGATAAGAGCATTCACCAGAGACAGAGTAGGGAGCAGAACAGAAAGATATACTGAAATACACTGCTGAGGGAACAGCAAGCCAAGCAAGAAAGGTCTACTGTGTGATGTGGGTTAACTCCCTGGCTGGGAATTGAACTCAGGCCACCCAGGAGTGCCATTGTGTTGGTAAAGCTGAGACTTAATCCCTAGGCCACTAAGGAGACCTGTTTTCTTTTTAATTTACTTGACATCTTCTGGTTCTTTGGATTTCTTTTTCATTGAAACTCTAAATTTTGTGTCTGATGGGAGAACACATCTTTTATGTTCTTAAACTTGGATTCTGGAGATTTATTTTCTCTTGTGTCAACTATTTGCTTGATTATTCATGCTGCTGTTTTCTGGGCTTTTCCTTAGCCCTGTTATTAGCTTTGGACCCCAGTTACTGTGTGTGGGATTTTCTCTAGGACTGGCTCTTCCTCCAAACTGGTCAGTTTCTCAATTGTCTGAGCAAGTTTTTGTGGGGCACCTCCCATGTTACAAGTCTGGGGACTTACTGGTCTGAGAGGGCATTGGTATTATCTCATGGGAGGATATGAGGCCTCTGGTGGTCTAGACAGAGTACTATCTGAGTCTTATAGAAGGTTTCAAGGCCTCTGTTCATTGTGGGCAGATGCTGGTGAGGTCTTAGGAGAGGTTGTGAGACTCTACCAGTCAAGATGGGTGATGACATGGTCTCCTAAGATGCTGTTGCATCGTCCCTAGTGTCTTTCTGGGATTTCACTATTTGTGGTGGGTGCTGGCAGGGTAGGGTCTTGCTATAGTTAAGGAAAGGAAAAACAATTATTAGGTTACCAGCTAGGCCCTAGTCTGACCCATTTAATGCATTTTTTTTTTTTACCCTTAGTCTCTATGATCTGAGTTGAATTGTGATTCTTTTTCTGTCATAAATTTATTGTTTTCTCCTTTCCTTTGAAGGAATTATCCCAGATTCTTGGCAACTTTGATGACTTACAATGGAAACTGGGATTTGGCAGAGTTGACATGATGTCATATAAAATCATTCTCTTTGTTTTGTTTTTTAAAAGAGGCTTCCAAGGTTTTCCTCATGGCTTTTATCTGAGTTTTTAAGAGAGTGTTTAGCAAGGTGTCAGAACCAAGACATAATATTTGGCATTATATTTATGCAGGCTGACCTGGGTTTCTGACCTCCATGAGTAAATTGCAAACTGCTTAAACAATACTCCATTTTTCCAGGTCAGTGTTATGTCTTTCTTTCCATTTACATTTTCTCATCTATATTAACATTAATCTTCAACAATAGAGAACACCCTTCTAGATTTCCTTTGCATGATAATGAATATCAACCTGCCAGAAATCTGACTTCAGAATTGAGGCTTCCAGATGAGGATGGTGAGGATGTAGAGCAGAATGTTGAGAAAACACAGTGGATTATAGTAGAGGATGTGGTGTGGTAACATACATCTAGACACGTGTGAACCTCTGAATCACATATGGGTTTGCATACCAACATTACCACAATAAAATGCAATACAATTAAAAAATTCAAAAAGTAGTACTGAAGCCTAATCTGCATCCTTTACAAAACAGACAAGATACAGCTTGCTGAATGTATGTCAGTTACTAACAAAATCCTAAAATAGAATATTAGCAAGTGATTTGTTAGCACTTAGCAAAAAAGTCAGTGATAAATAATTTTGAGAATCTGCATGAATTTTCTAAGAATAAATAGCAAACCAATCACTTCTTTTGATAGGATTCCTGTGCTGCAAAGTCAGAAAAACTTAACCGACACCTTGATTCCAGCAAGCATTTATGATATTTCTTAAGATGACTTCATGACAACATGGAAATTGAATAGGATGAAATGGTCACATCTGGTAGAACAGCTCGTGCCTACTTAGTGAAACTATGTAATTTATTTATTTTTATTTTAATATTATATATATATATATATATATATAACATTATTCTTAATTTTTATACAATGTATCCTTTATCATTTTGGGTGTAATTCCCATGAAATTCCACCACCAATTCACCGGTGCACCATCACCATTGTCCCTCACGCTCTTCCATCCTGTGTTGTGATCCTCTACCCTCCTCCCCCTGCAGTGTCTCTGGTTTGTAGTTGCCTGTTGATTTTGGTTTTTACTTTATTATAATCACTTTTTCCCACTGATCCCTAATTTGGATCTTCTACATTCCTCCTATAAGTGAAACCATCCGGTATTTTTCTTTTTGGCTTATGAAATTACATATTAGAGGATAATCATTAGGGATGTGCCACAAACCTTCAGTTTAGATCAATATTAGTCAGAATTTTGATTTATAATTTAGATTATATGTTTATTTTATTTTAAGTTGTTTTTAAAGATTTATTTTATTTTGCATACAAGAGCTGGAATATAGGCTAAATGTGCAGGGTGGGGGTGAGAGGATTCACCAGAGACAGAGTGGGGAGCAAAACAGGCAAAATGACTGAAATACACTTCTGAGGGGAGCTGCACATGGATCAGGAGAGGTCTGCTGTGCCATGTGGGTCACCTCCCTGGTGGAGAAATGAATTCATGCTGTAGGAACCGTGGATAGCTTCACAGAGCTTAACTCCTCGAGCCATTAAGGAGGCCCCATAAATTATAATTTTAATCTTTAAGATCTGCCAGTAATTTTTCAATACATATACATTGTTATGACTTCTTTTTTACTTATTGTTTTCTTTTGCTAAGTCATGAAATTTTTTAACTTAAATTTTTACTTAGCTTTATATAGCATAGCATTTGCTATTTATTGTCTATCAATAATTGTTTTGAATAATACATTTAATTTGAAAATTATCACTATTTCATATGACACATAAAAGTACTATGATTTAAAAAAAAAATCAAAAGTACTATGGTGAAAAAAAGGAAGTTTCTATACCTTCACTGCTCACTTATCCCCTTTGAAAGGAAATGGTGGAGAGGAGGGACGGACGCCATGAGTCTGTTGCCAAGTTCTGTGACCGGCCGCAAGAAAGGAAGGCTTGTGGCAGAAAGGCTGAGCAAGCAGAGTTTATTGCTCTGGGACAGCAGCTGAGACGGAGCCCCTAGAGTGGGGTCCGCAGCTACTGCCCCTTCAATAAGGGGGAAGGGTCTCTTATATAAATTCTAAACTCAGACTCCAAAGGGGGTGACTCATTGCTGTGTCCTTGATGTGAGGCCCAGTTCATTATCACCTTCAGCTAGTCCCGTCCTGGATGTAAGGTCAGTTTATTACCACCTTATCAAGCTTGGATGCAAGGCTAAATTCTTTACCTCTCTAATTCAGTCCTTGTGAGTAAATCTTTAGTCACTCCCAACACCCTTGTTGTTCTTTGTTGTCTCATGATCAATCCTTCTGAACCTATTTAACTTACCTATTTCTTTTCTTTTAGAAACTATAACTCTACATAAATCCAACTCTCTACATGCACGTGAAGTAAACATGCAGTCCACCACTGCAGTCTTTTTCTCTCTCTTCTCAAAAGCTTCCATCTCCTGCCCATTCTCCTTTCAACTAATGGATTTTTCTCTTCAATAAAAAAATATAAACAAGCCAATGAATTCTTACCATCACCTACCACCTCCTCTGTACCTATACATTTTGCCTTTCTTTAGATTCCCAGATTTATGGCTTGATATATGGCCTTATACAATAGAATTCACTCCTTTGTTTACTCAGTAACATCATTCTATGAATTCTGGAATTTTTTGCAAAACTTTCTTTTAAAGATTTATTTATTTATGCATAAAGAACTGGAATACAGGCCAGACATGCAGGGGTGGTGAGAGGCTTCACCAGAGAGAGTGGGGAGCAGAACAGGCAGATCAATGAAGCACACTGCTGAGGGGAGCAGCGAACAGGCCAGGAGAGGTCTGCCCCACCATGTGGTCACCTCCCGTGGCGGGGATTGAACTTATGCTGAAGTGGCTTTAGCTCCTTAGTGCTGTGCTTTAACCCCTTGTGCCACCAGGAAGGGCCCTTTGCAAAGCTTTTAAAAGAACTTTTTAATTTGTCACAATCACAAGTGTACATATATACTAATATTTATTCAACTTTAAAAGTCCTTTTTACTTTTGGCTCAATGCTTTCTACAAAATCTATTTAAATGAGTTTATTTAGCAAAGTCCCTAGCATTCTTTTCCCACACTATTAAACATAGTTTAAGCAGACTTTTATTTCTTTAATCCTATCAAAACACCCCTTAATCCTCAGCTAACTTTGATCGTATCCTTTGGCACTGTTGAACACTCATTCCTCTCTTTGATATAATTTTCCCTTTTGGCTTCCAGCATATCAACTTTGGTTTTTCTACTTTATTGACTATTCATTTGTAATCTTTTTTTTTTAAGATTGATTTATTATTTATGCATAGAGAGCTGGGGTACAGGCCAGAGGTGCAGGAGCGGTGAGAGGATTCACCAGAGACAGAGTGGGGAGCAGATTGATGAAGTAAGTACACGGCTCAGGGGAGCAGCGGAAAAGACAGGAGAGATCTGCTGCTCCATGTGGGTCACCTCTGGGGCAGGACCGAATTCACACTGACGTGGCTGCTGCCACCTTTGCAGTGGTGCACTTTAACCTGTTGCACCTCCAGAGAGGCCCCCTGTAATCTTCCCTTCTTATTTTTCCTCTTGATCTTATTTGCAATAAAGCTTTCCAGTAAGGATCAAACTTGTTCCCTTTCTCTCTGTGTGTCTCTTCACTCCTGTTCTAATAAGCATCTAGTTAGTGGTTTTAAAGCTAACTTGTATCCTGATTATATTTAAGTTTGCATTGTCCTTTTCAGATACCTTTCCCTAAAGTCTTCTTTTTACAAATGTGGAGAAATGATCTTCCCTTTCTGCCAAAGTTGCCCAATCTATGGCATTCTCCATTTCTGTTATCCAAGCAATGTTTTATGTTCAAAATTTTGGTGTCATCTCCTTTTCTTTCATACTCCATATCCAGTCTATCAAGAACACATGTTGATACTACATTCAAAATATATCTTAAACCTCATTATATCACATCACTTGCACTGTTATCACCCTATCCTAACAACTATTACCTCCAGCTAGGGTTACTGAAATAAATTCATCATCTCCCTGTTTCTACTTTTGGGCCTATCCAAATATGCTCAGTTATTAATTTCCACTGGAATTTGAAAAATTCTTCAACAAGACAAAACCTGTTCTTAACTGCAGAAAGAGATTTGGGAGGATAAGTAATCATCCAGATTTGCTTTTATAGCAGTGACAGGGCAAGATGATATAATAAGTCTTTAGTTAATATCAGGCATGGGTCTCACTTGTTTATGCCTTCCTTCCCTTACCAGGCTTTCTCTCAATTTATGTATCTGGAGTAACTTCTGCTTACCAGTATAACTGTTTCATAGATTTATAGAATTTTGACATCAAAAACACTCACAATCATTTTGTAATTATCCTTGAGTTTTGGATCACCTTGTCCATTTTGTCATCACCAGCTAGTCATTGCAGTCTTGGAGAGTATACCATCTCTTATCAAAACATTGTAATAAAGACATCTATTATTATATACTGTTTTAAAATATAATGTCATAGAAGAATAAACCATTTAAATACTTACAATACTTAAATTCCCAGTTAAATCATCTTCTGTTGTGCCATAGACAAATGCTATGATGAATTCAAGAAACAGTAATAGATACATAAAAGTTAGAACAAATGCATTGTAACAGTAACTGGTTAACAAATAACTTCAATTATTATCATGGTGCATAAGTGTTTATAAGGGTAGAACTCTTAGGGTGTTGAAGGTAGTAAGTGTCATGTAAGGCATGTTTAAGAACTAATTTACTTAATAGTACACATATAGTTGGACATCAACATTTCCTTTATGGATGTCTTCATACAGAGTGGAAATTAGCTAATAAAAAATAACATGGCAACTTAACTTGATTTTTTTCCAATTCCTAACAAATCAGTAAGGGTATTGGAGGCACATTCTATTTTCCTTAGGTAAAATTAATTGCCTGTTTTTCTTTCCACTGAATGTGAGTGGGAGTTTCTAATGATTCCTGGAAATCATTAAATTAGGATTAACAATTACCTAGACAGGGAATTTATGAGTCTGCTGCTTGGATAGATGTTAGAGCAGGTCATTAGTTACTATCATTCATGCATTAATTCAGTGTATAATATTTAAATCATTCAATAGCATTTATTGTTTCTTACTAAATATCCTTGGTGTTGGTGAATCAAAATAACCTTTATTTTATTATTAATTAAAATAACCTTTCTATTTTATTATTAATGAGATATATATTTAATTGTAAGACAATTTGATATGAGGGATTGCTTTAACCCATTTGGTCTAAGGTCTGGATTAGACAATAAAACTTTATCTTGAATATATTTATATACAGATTCATAATTGTATTAGTAAGTGACTATAGTTCAAGTGATGGATAATTTAATTCAAACTGGTCTAATCAAAACAGGAAACTCACTGTCTCATATATCTGAAAATTCCATTGTATTTCTTATTTGTAGTGCTGATAGATTCAATGTATTGATATATTCAGATATTATATTAATACAATCAGCATCAAATCAACCTTTAATAGCCTTGATACTTCATCTTCCTAGAAGTTGTATTCAATCTCAGGTAGGTTCTCTCTTTGGACTGTAACTTAATTTCTCATTCTCAAATGGAGCAAAAAAGAAAATAATTACTCACTCATTGGCCATAGTCAAATACCTGATACAATGTAATTTGGTCATGTGTTCTTTGATTAACCAATGGCTGCTTGTGAGTAGGGTGGGTTACATTCTGATTAGTCCTCATGGATCAAATATCCACTTGCAGATGGAGTTGGCTTTATATGCACCAGTTGAGCTGATTTTGGAGGGAAGAAGAAATGCATTTAAGTAGTCACAGAAAGATGTACAACAATTTTTTTGTTGTTGTTTTTTCCTGGAAGTTGTACTACTGATCAAACTAAAGGGATAGGGTAACAGAGAGGAGAAAGATCTTCAAAGTAACATCAATTATATGCCTTTTCCCATTTACACTGGTGATCATTTACATTACTATTGTGATAGAGTCCCCAAAGATTCCAGTATTATGGATTGTTTTGCTATGCTTTCTTCTATATATTTTAAGATTTTGGGTATTACAAGCAAGACTTTAAATTCACATTTTTTCTATGTGGTATGAGAGTGATTTAGTTTTATTCTTTCACATAGGACTATCCAGTTTTTCCAACACTGTTTTTATGAAGAGGCTTTCTTTTCTAAAATATATATGTTTGGTTCATTTGTTCACATAGATGTGGGTTTATTTGGGGGATTGAAATAATATTTCATTTACCTGTGATTCTATTCATATTCTAATGACATAGATAAGAAAAACCCTTAGCTAGGCTTTCAATACAAATGTGGGGTAAGACTTTGATAATAGAATCAGAACGGGAGTGACCTCACCAACAGCAGCAAAGGGCAGCAAAGAGTCACTGGGATTACATTCACCCTAGAGATAATAAATAAGGAAACTCTGGTCACAGCTCAGATATTTTGGACAGGATTGGAAACCCAAAGGAAGCAGGAGAAAGGTGAGAACAATCAAAGAAGAAAGGAGTAGTAGATATGACCAAGACCCCTTTCCCCCTCCACCACCTACAAATCTGGAACACTTGAACCAGGGAAAGAAAAAGGAGGAGAAAAAACCTGAAAGTGACTGGGAAACAATGAAGCATCTAAAGCTCCAGAAGATAAAACAAATTAGCATGGAGGGGAGTGGGGAGTGGGACAAGTCTATTACTTGGAACTAATCTGACCCTATCTGATGACTGATGGGCAGGGGTGAGACCCATGGGGTAAAAAAAAAAAAAAAAATTGCCTACTTGCCACATTTGGGGGCAGAATAAGGGGCTTTTTGTAACCTGAAAGGACCACTACCACAGCTGGAAACTGAACAGTAGAGCTCCCACCATGAGTGGCTGTTCTCTCCAATTGTGGAAAATGGGCACAGCATGGCTGCCAGCACCTAGCATCCAGTGATTAGTGGGTAGACCAGCAGGGCATGGTTGCAGCTTACTGGAGCAGGCAGTTTTCTGCCACAATTAAAAATACAGGCAATGGGCCCTCCCTGGTGGCGCAGCGGGTTAAAGCACTGCACTAAGAAACTAAAGAGCCGCTTCCGCATGAGTTCGATTCCCGCCTGCCCCGGAGGTGACCACATGGCGTGGCAGACCTCTCCTGACCCGCCCGCTGCTCCCCTCAGCAGTGTGCTTAGTCGATCTGCCTGTTCTGCTTCCCGCTCTGTCTCTGGTGAATCCTCTCACCCTCCGCATCTCTGGCCTGTACCCCAGTTCTGTACGAATAAATAAATAAATCTTAAAAAAAAAAAAATACAGGCAAGATTGGGACTGCCTAGAACGTGTTATTCCCAGGACAGTGGAAGCTAAGCAGGGCATAACTGCCAGCATACATCACTTGGTCATAGCTAGAAGATAGTTAGTGGCAGAGTTGTCACTACCAGTGAACAGTACCTCATTTGAGTTGGAAACCAGTCTGCTGGCCACTGCCAGCAGGAGCACAAACCCCCCACTGACAAAACCAGGAAAGAGTGGGAACACTGCCACCAACAAGATCATGCATCGCCACCCACAATTGAAAGCTAGGAATCCCATCATCCCCCCATAGAACAGTATAAATACAGAGGTAGGAGTCATTGACTATAGCACTCATCATCATACTCACATCATCACCTTTGTGGAGGACTGGCACATCATGCTAGACCCTGTCCGACAATCAGCCTTCGGCACCCCAGAAGGAAAACCTGAAAGAAATGCCAGCCAATACCAGCAACACAGTGTCTCAACACATAGAAGTCACCTGGAAACAAATGGCAGGGGAAGAAAAATACAAATACAATACTCAAGCACTGACTATCTTCTAGCTATAGCCCACGGGGAAGAACACACCCAAAATAATCAGCCACCCAACTCAAAAACAGTGACATGATGGCCTGTCAGATAGAGAATTTAGAATCATCATAATTAACAAAAGAGAAGAAGATGAAAAGGAAAAAAAAATGATATGAGACCAGTAATCAATGAACTGAAGGATGAAAATGAGACTTTAATAATGAAAATAAAGAGAATGCAGGAGATTACTGGAGGTGATAAATAATTCTGGGAAAAGCAATGATGAAACAGAACTGATGAAATAGAAGAACAAATTAGTCTCTTGAATACACAGAAATAAAAAGAAAACAGAAAAGGAAAGAGAAGGTAAAAGGAAAAAGAGTGAAGAAACATACTGAGAATCTTCTGACACCATGAAAAAAGGAAATATCAGAATTAGAGGTATCCAGAAAGTGAAGAGACAGGCCAAAGAATTGAGAAATAATTGAAGAGAATTTCTCAAGTATGAAGAAGGAGATGAAAACAGACACTAGGAAGTGAGAACACCAAACTTCCATGATGAAAGGAGAAATACAGCAAAAATACATAATAGTAAAGTGCCCAAGAATCCAAGATAAGGGAAAGATAATGAGAATGACAAGAGGGAAGAAACAAATAACCTATAAAGGAAAACCAATCAGGCTGATAGCAGCCTTCTCCAAAGAAACACTATGGGCAAGGAGAGAGTGAAGGGACTTATTCAACAAAATCTAAGGCATCAAATGCCAACCAAAATACGTTACCTTGTGAAGCTCTCCCTCCTCTATGAAGAAAAAATTAGGACAATTCTTAAACAGAAACTATAATTTTGTTATGGTTAAATCCCCACTCCAAAAACACTACAAGAAGTCCTTAAGTCTAACTTAACAGAAGGATGAACAAGAACAGATCAAAGCAAGGAATAATGAACACTGATGTAAATATTCAACAGTGCTTCAGAAGAATAATATACCACGACCAAGTAGAATTTATTCAGGGGCATAAGGATGGTTCAACATGGAAAATCAACTAATATAATCCATCACATTAACAACATAAAAAGAGACCATATAATCATATTAATATATGCAGAGAAAACATTCGACAAAGTTCAGCATCCATTTATGATAAAGATCCATGAAATTCTCAGAATAGAAGGAACATACCTCAATATGATAAAAGCTATACATTACACAGCCAATGTTATCCTCAATGGAGAAAAGCTGAAAGACTTTCCTTTAAGATCAGAAACAAGACAAGGATGTCCACTATTACCACTACTCTCCAGCAAAATACTGGAAATCCTAGCAATAAGAGAGTTAAAAGACAAACAGGGAATCTAAATAGGGAAAGAAGAAGTAAAACTATCATTATTTGCAGATGATATGATAATTTACATGGAAAAACCGAAAACTCCATTAAAAAACTAAAAAACAAACAGTTTAGTAAACTAGCAGGATATAAAGTCAACACACAAAAGTCAGTAGCCTCCCTGTATACACACAACCAATCAGAAGAAGTGGAAATCAAAGAAAACTATCCCCATTACAATTGAAACAACATCAACAAAAAAATCAAATACTTGGGAATAAGTTTAACAAAAGAGGAAAAAGACCTATACAAAGAAAATTATAAAACACTTTGTTTATGTATTAGCCTAGTTAACATTGTGAAAATGACCATTGTACTCAAAACAACATATAAATTCAGTGCAGTCCCTATCAAAATTTCAATGATTCTTTAAAGAAATAGAGCATGAGTGAAAAGGAAGAATGGGGTTATCACACTTCCAGATTTCAACCTAAACTACAAATCTATGTAATCAAGCTGCATGTTATTAAAATAAAAATGCACATAGATCACTGGACTAGAATTGAGAACCCAGAACTAAAGTCTTATGTGGCCAATTAATTCATGTCAGGGGACAAGAGTATACTGCAAAGTAATGAACATCCCTTTAACAAATGTGGGAAAAATTAGAATGCCATTCACAAAACAATGAAACTAGACTATCTCATACCATATTAAAAAAATCACCCCAAATGGTTTCACTCATAGCAGGAGTATAATGGACCAGGCGAGAAAATAACAAAAATAATGAACAACCATAGACCAGAGACATTCTGTGGGGGTGGAGTGGGGAATGGGATCAAAAACGGGGGGGGAGGGAAGGGAGGGAAATGCACGGGACTATGGTGGTGGCACAGGGGTGATTTGGTGATGGGAAACCCATGGGGATTACAATTGAGATGAAAAAAAAAATGTGAAAAATGATGTTAAAATAAACTTTTTAATATAAAAAAATAAAAAAAAAAATCACCCCAAAATGTGTTCAAACTCATATGGAAGTCCTGAAATCATAAAACACCTATAAACTATAGGTTTAATTATTCCACAACATTGGCATCAATACAACATTGGCATCAATATTGGGTACTCACCTAGAACAGCAACAGAAACAGCAACAAATATAGATGAGTAGTAGTATATTAAATAGCTTATTTACATTGAAAAAGATTATCATCCCAACCAAGACACCCATGCTCTTTTGATTATTTATAGCTTTTTATCATAATTTGAAGTCTTGGAGTATAAAACTTGGGAGTCTGTTTTCTTCTGTTTCTTTTATCTTTTCTGTTAAGATTATTTCTAGCTCTTTAATTCCTTTTGATGCATTTGTAAGTCAATCTATTTTCTTTCTGTTCTCATTTGTGTGTGTGTGTGTGTATGTATGTAGAAACTACAAATTTTTGTATATTTACTTAGCAGTGTCACTTCACTGTTTTGATTTATTGTTTCTAATGGCTTCTTAGTGGAAACTTAATGTTTTCTGTTTTTCTGTTCTGTATATTATTATGCCAAATTGCATGGTGATAATTTTATTTATTTTTCAATTTGAATTCCTTAATATAAACCTCTTGCCTAATTCTCTAGCTTGCGCTTACAATACTGAATCTGGTAGAGGGACTTGAGAATTTCACTGATTACCTTGCAGATGAAACTTAAGTCCTCCAGTTTCTTCAGGACTGCACTTCCCAGGCCCTCTCCACTCTTAGTATCCTAGTCTAGCTCCTTCTCTTTAAATATTTTAGTTGAAGTGGTGGACGAATGTTTCTTTACTATAGAGTTGGGAACATGAAGTTCCATTGCGCCTTCTACAGACTTCCAGGTACTTCCATGTTGGCTACTGACTCTACATTGTGAGACCAGATCAGAACTGTTTGACTCTCACCTGTGTCATTCCATTACGGACTTAATCTTTCTATTCCCTGTTTGTCATTTATTCCCTCTTTTTTCTCTCTCTGCTTTCAAATATTTGGGTCACTTACTGAGACATTGTTGCACTGAAATAAAAGTTTTCTTTCCCTTTTTATTAACTTTTTGAGATTATTTAAAAAAAAGTTAGCAGAATTCTTTTCTATTGTGAACCAGATGTTATGAAATTTTTAACTCTCTTGATCTCAGTTTCCTCATCTATAAAATGAGCTAGAATATTCTAAAGATGTAAAGTCTGTCATGTTGTCACTGTGTGTATGTGTGTTCTATTTATTGCTAGTTTATTAATTTACAACAAAATTTTTCCTGTAAAGGAGGCTCTCCAGTTAAAATATCCTATATGTTAAACTAATTTTATTTCAGTTGTATTACAACAAAATTAGGTGTATCCATAATTATTAAGCATATTTTTTAAAATGAGATATTTTCTAAACAGTCTAAACTATGAAAGAAATGACTGAAGAAATAAAGTGAGGAATAAGGGAGGGAAGGATGACAGAGGAAGGAAGAAAGATGATTTTTATTAATTCTTCTAAAATAAGACCCTGACAGTTTTGAAAAATGTAACTTTCCAAAATGGCAAAATGGCAATAAATAATACCTCATCATAGGTGATACAATGACTAGGCTTTAAAATACTTAAGAAATTAAATCTCTAGCACATATTTCTTGTATATATATGTATATATATATGTATATATACATATATATATAATTTTATGATCCTGGTATTAGCTTCAAAATTAGAGAATTTATGATTTTTTTAAATAACCTTTCAATTTTCTATGTTCTTCAATTGTAAAATCTTGGAACATAATATTCCCACTTTGGGAACTCATTATTACTAAGCTAATTACACAAATAATACAATCTAAACCCATTTTTGGAAAATGAGTGTTGACATATTATTCTGACACATACCCAGAGGAACATTCATTATTCATTCATTTCTATTTTCCTCTCCAATCCCTCCCTCCATTTCTCCTCTATGTCTTTATATTTTGCCACTAAGGAAAAACATTTACATTTCTGCTCTATTCCCAAAAGTGAATACCAAATAAAAATCAATGAATTCTTTGAGGATTAATGATGTAGTTCCTATCTAGCATGCCTTTTTTTTTTTTTTTTGGCAAGGTAAATTACTAGTCAATACAGTACTTGTTAGCAGAGAACCAGAGAAAAGTTTAATACTTGTGGGGGGTTTTGATGGGTTAGCGGAAAACTGATTTATTTAACCTAGATTAATTTATCTAAATAAGACTCAAAAAGAAAACAATAATACCATCTCAGGTAGCAGGAAATAGGAAATGCAGGGGGGGTTCTTGGAAGAGACATCAATAGAAACATGTAGATCTGAGAGAAAAAAATATCCTATGAACAAATAAAGAATTCAGTTTTATTTTGTTATGTTGACATCAGGTATCAATTATTTCTAAACCATTTGATTGAGGCTATTGTGATCTTGAATACATTCATCATATGATCATGATCTCCAGCAACAACAACAACTAAAGCCTGGGGTCCCAAAAAACCCTTTTAGAAGCTTTAGTGAGGAATAAAATAGAATAAAAGGAAAGTGGTAATCAGACTGTTTTGTAATAGGGATAAAGGTAATGTTATCAACATAAATGTTATCAACATAAAGGGAGAGGGTGGGAATGAAAAAAATAAAATTAAAATGTTCCAAATTGACATGTGCTTGCAATGTCATCTAAGAGAGAAGCCAGCTAAGTGTGATCATCTTTTGAAGTCCCAAGGACTTGTATTTCCCAAAAGTGACCAAACTTGATAGTCTGATTCATACTTACCAAAATATGACATGACTGTGGTGGACACAAGAATGATTATTAATTTATTAGCCAGGGAAAATATAACTACTATGTGGCCTGGCTGTACCCATGAGAGTCTGCTCTACACAATGCTGCTCTGTAAATAAGCTTTTGTGAAACATTTCATGTGGAAACAATGGAAAAAGTACAATGCTTTCTGAAATAAAATAGGTACCACAAAAGTGTTCTTTTCCCAAAGTTAAAGAACTTAGGACTCATAAGTTGCTTTGTAGTCATAGAGTCAGAATCAGAGGGCAGTAAATAAATTCAAAGTGCAATGGCACTGGCCCAGAGATATGTAATGCCTCTATCTCCCAGAGATATGTTGCCAGATGGGTTCAGAGCAATTACAGTCTGGTGGAAATTGTTTCCAAATTTGGAATGCAGCATTTTGAAACTGTACCAGAATAAATATAAACACTCCCTTCTTTCTCTTCACTTGAATTTTTAGAATTGCCCAAACTTCATCCTGAAATTCTCTTCTACTTAATGATTGAGTGCTTCTAAGAACAGCTTTACTTCACAGAAAATGTTCACCCACTCTTAATTTCTAGCATTTATCATTTTCTTCAACCAGCCAAACTGGAAAATTAAATAGTGATAAAATAGAAGGTATCCCCTGTATATTTCAAATGATCTTTGGTGTTACCATATTGACCAGTTATCAAAATTGCAGTATGACTTTCGGTTGATTATTGTGACAATATTTCAGGATATTTGATGTAATTTACTCTTATATTCTTTATTTTGTAAATCTGGAAGCAATTATGATAGACTGTGATTGACTAAGAATATTAGTTCTTTGGCTTTTAAGTATATAATTGCAAATAACCAAAATAACCACATAATAGATTCATAGTCCTCTTAGAATTACTTATGAATCTTCCCATTTTTTAAATCTCAATCTTTTGCATTCTTCCAGTAGACTATTGTGTTATTTCAGAGTTAGAGTATTAAAGAAGAAAAAGGTTTCATAATCCACAGTGAAAAACCATTCCAGTTACTACTGCAAGTTTTTTTGTAGATGTATAAAAATAGAATTTATAGAGCACTTATTTATCAGTATTCTAATTCTTTTTTTTTTTTTTTTTTTTTACCAAATCCTAGCATCTGTTGCCCCAAATATTCAAGGACTTCATAACGAAGAATATTTTTCTGGGTCTACCAAAAGACACAGTAGGCAAGTTACACAACTTAAATCTATCAATTAATATTATCTTGTGTAAGGACTAGATAAAAATAGTATCCTTTGGCTGGATAGCCAACAGTAAAATAAAACAAACATAGAGACATGGTAAATGTCTGATACATATATGTATGTTCACCTCATTTATTTACTGAATACTATTCTATTCCATTGATTTGGAGTTACTACAAATTATTCACTACTACTTATGTAAGACATTACAGTTTCCTTATTTATTGTTACTTCAAATAACCCTTCAAATACTATTATTTAATATATCTCTTAATTTATGTGTGAGGTATTATCTTATATTTTTAATAACTGGATAATTTGATTATCAATTTATTTGTATTTTGTTTGTTCCCTTTATACTTCTATGTTGAAGAGGCAAAACCCCTAAATTTCTTTCTGCTAAAGAGTCAAACTGTAGTTACACATTATAGTAAGAGATAAAGAGGGATGTTCAATGAATGATATGAGACAAATAAGTGAAACAACAGCCAGAAAAAAAAAAAAACATATTTTAACACTTTAGTCCAACAATGAAATTCTACCACTACTTTGATACCAGAAAACCGTAAAAATCTATGAGACAAATTATTGCCCTCAAATTTTGAATAGGAAAAAATTAAACTTCAGAATAGTTTTCAACTGTTAAAAGACAGATTAAAAAAAATTTAACTTTCTAAACCTAATATAGATAGTGCATAGTTTTTTTATATCCCATGTCCTCATCTCTTCCCCTGTTGTGTGAGTTAATAGGAAAACACCAGTTTATTCTGACATTCAGAAAATCTGTTTTAGCATAAATGTTGATTGACAGCAATAGAAGTGAGGCTTAATCAAAGAGATATAGTCAAGAGACATCAGCACAAGAGTTAAAACAGACCATTCAGTGTTAAATCAAGTAGGTTCTAGCATCGTCCACTGGGTTTTGAAGCTAGGATGCAATGTCAAAAGAGCAAATATGTATTTGTCAAGGAACATCAATACCTGTGACTTCTTTCAACCCAGATTTGTTTGATGGCATTTCCAGAAAATTGACAAATTCTGGAGGGGAGTGTACAAAGCTAAAGTAGAAAATTATTGAAGTGAATTTGCTATAGCTTTTTAAGTGCATGGATATTTTATGTTGAAAAACTCGAAATAGAAGATAGCAGCATGGAATGGCAAGCTGTTCATTACTTATGTCTTGGTATGTTTCCCTGACTTTGTAGACAGGGTCAAAGTCAGGAAATTTATGTTCTCATACCCTATTAAAGACATTCCTCTAAAAATAAGAAAACAGATAACAAAACATCTCTACAAATAATTTAACATAATATGAAAATCAATATCACTATTGTAACCATAAAATGGAAAAATGTAATAATAGACAATATTATTGATTTGAAATTTCATATCATCATAGAACTACAGATGCTTTAACATGTTTTCCAGTAGAGGAACTTCCTACATAATTAATTCTGAACACATTTGAAATTACCCTAGATTAACTTTCCACTTTGCAATTAAAAATGTTCTTACTTATTAATGAATCTGTACATTTGGGTTATGACTGTTAGAATGAATTAGTAGGTTCTAAATGCAAGGAGCAAAGTGTCTCCAAGTTGGCACTGCTCCTTTTCTAGTCAAGAATATCTAGAATTCATTCCTTATTTCTAATATATGTTCTTGATTAATGTTTAATTTAGTTGTATGGACTTTGGTTGCACTCTAAAATGTAAGCAAAAATATATAGCATGTACAATGGACTGAATTATGTAGACTCCACTATCCAAAATGAAAAATTCGTGAACTGAAGTCAATCAAGTAGTTCCTCAGAATGAGATCATATCTGGAACTAGAGTTTCTGTAGAGAAAATTAAGTTAAAGTTAAGTCATTAAAGTGGGCCCTAGTTCACTATGACTAAGATCCTTGTGATACAGGGTGGCAGGGGACACAACACTGGCCCAGGCCCCTCTGCCCAAATAACTTTACAAGTTACCCATGGCCACAACTGCAAGACACCTCAGACTTAGAAATAACAACGGAAGGATTTATTGAACAAACCAGGAGAAACAAGAGCTACTGAGGCCAATAATGGCTGCTTACTTTACCCAAAGTTATGTATAGTATAGTCCAGTCCTGCACAGAGACTTTTACAATGATGACATCTTCTGCCACTGAGCATGCACAGCTCCTCTTCTGAACTATTATATAAGATGTTAGATACCACATGTATAAGGTGGTGTCTTCTGCCACTGGACATGAGGCTGCCAAACTACAGGCCAGGATCTGATTCATAAACACTACAAAGGACACAACAGGAGATACTCCTTGAGCTAATAAAATGCCCCAACACAGCACCAAACAACCAATACTTAAGGCAACAGCCATAGTGGCCAAACAACCCAACGAGTGGCCACATTTTAGCAATATGTTGTTTCTGGGTCTCCTGTCCTCTCCAGGTCAAACTTCACTGAGATGTCTGTTTCTTTGGGTCTCCCTTTCTCTGCTGGGCCTAGCAAAACTTTTCTAAAATGACCACTCAGACAAGGCCATACTCAGACAAGCCCTGTACCCACAAAGCCCAGCTCTGCAAAGCTCTCATGGAGCTTTCCAGGGCCTCTGCCACCATTTCAATGTTGCCTGCTGTGGCCGAAGCTTGGCTTATCTCTCCTGTACCTCCGTGCAGCTACTGCTCTGCCTCTCTCCTGTGCATCTGCACAGAGCTTCTCTTTTGCCTGGGTATGACCACTTGCCAGATCTCTCCAGTGGTCAAAGCTTCCTATGTGCATGCACAGAACTCTCTCATATACTTTTTTGTTGCTTCAACCCACTTATTCTCCTGAGGAACTCTATTTTCTACCAGCAAATTCCTCCCAGGGGCAACACCTGTGACAATTTACAGTTTTCAGCTACGTGTATCATTCCCCACTTTTAGTTTACATCAATATATCTATGGTGAACATTGCACAAACTCTCTCCATTGGCATAGCTACAAGTAACATTGTACAGCACAATGGTACCACTACCAGTATCACTTGTACTGAGAGGAAATTCGATCAGAGAAAATTTTGAGGAAAAGCAGCTCTTACAAACTAACAGGACACGAATCCTTTATTCTTCAGTCTTTCCTGCCTGAAACTCCTCAAATAATTTTTGATTTGTTTGTCCACTACATATACATACACAATTAAAATTTTAGAATGTAAAAACATGATGGCACACACAATTTTAACTGAAAGTTTTTTAAAGTTAAGCAATTACAATTAAATTTATTCTCTTCAATTATGATTTATGTATCATTTTCTTATTTTAAAAATATTTTTCTTATATCACTATAGTAATAAAGTCCTCCCATCACAGTATCACCTGGAACCATAACCATATTCCCTTGCATTCATCCCTCTCTCCCATTTTATCATTTTAATTCATTATGTCCCTAGCTTTGTAATTTCTAAGACAGATATTACATACATTGTACTTATACCATTTGCTCTTCTACAAATATGAGACTTTATTTTTTAAAATTATTTTCTATTTTGTTGGTTATTCTTATTTATAAGTTTGGGGGACTACTGTGATATGGCTGATTTGAAAGTACTTATAAATTAATAGGGAAAGAATAATCACAATTTTGGACACTATCAATATAGCTCTATTCCCATCTCCATGTGTTTAGAAACATTTTTAACTTTCTTTCATGGCTTTTTGACACATTGATTAATTTATAGTCTGATACTTTGGAAAATTTGGACAACTTAGTATTTACTATAGTTGGATTTTGCTTTTTTCTTTTCATACTTTTTTTTTCCCCATGTAGAATGCTGTCTTCTATCACCTCAAGACTAAGTTGAATGTATGAATGAGTGACAGATAAGTTCTTGTAGCAGTCATATTTCTTGTCTCATTTATCCACTAGACGTGAATTGAAAACAGGATAAAAATATTATCTAAAACCCTAAGTTTTCTGTTTACATCACAGCTGGACAATATGCATATCCATGATTAATATTGTAGTGAACACATGCAATAATAGAGTGACTCTTGATTCTTCACTCTGAACAAATAGGAGATATTAAGTACATTCACAAATAGCAAATAACTTGATTTCAAAAGGTAATCTTCAAGGGGAGCTAGTATGCCGATTAAAATGAGGTTATAATTCTCATCAGTGGTTCTTCACTTTGGCAAGAAACTGTTTCTTTACACATCTAGCAACTGCAGATAGTGTATAACCTTCAAAGAGAATAAGGGCTAATTAAATTAATTAAATTATACACCATCCGCAGTTGCAAGATGTGTAAAGAAACAGTAGGGGGCATGTGTATATCACCTACCTACTAACTCATGCCTAGGAGTTTTATTAAGAGATGTTGTCCAGTTCACCCACTCTTAAGAATCTGTGTAAAATCTAAGAATAGACATCCTTCCAGATCTAAATGAAAATGCTTTCAGTTGTCACCATCAAGAATTATGTTAGCTATAGGTTTTTCAGGTATGGCTTTTATTATGTTAAGATGTGTCCCTTTTATTCCAAGTTTTTCAAGGGCTTTCATCATATAGAATTTTATCAAATGCTTTATTAGCCTTACTGATCCATATTTTTAAAAAAGCCAGAAACAACAAATGCCGGAAAGAATATGGTGAAAAAGGCACCCTCTTACACTGCTGATGGAAATGAAAACTGCTTGAAATGGTGTTAAATAATGTGTGGAGCTCCTTTCAAACATTAAAAATGGATCTGCCATATGATCCAGTGATTCTTCTACTAGAAGTCTACCCCAAAGCACAAAAATACAAATTCAAGAGGAAACCTATACTTATATGTTTAATGCAGCACTACTTAAAATAGCCAAAATGTGGGAACAACTTAAATTTCCCCTGGAATATAAATGGATCAGGAAGACATGCCACACACACACACACACACACACACAATGGAGTACTATGCAGTGATCAAAAGATGAACTAATGCTATTTGTGCAACATGAATGGAGCTGAAATGGAATATGCTAAAATAGTTCAGAATGAAAAAGATAAATATAGTTTTGTTTCACTTATATGTAGACTAGAAAGAAATTGAACAAAATGCCAGGAAAAATATAAAACTTCCAAGCTGACCAGAACTCCAAGGCATACAACAGGGAAGGGGTCAAAATAGGAGAGGGAAAACACAAGGTGCTATGGTGATGGGAGAACTATGGGGACTACACTTGAAGGAGGAAATAAAATACTGTCCAAAAATTAGCAATCATGTAAGAAAAAAAAAAAAACAAAAAACTAAGAGCAGTCTTTTTAATCAATGTGCATCCTATTGGAAGATCAGAGCTATCTCAGTCTAGAACTAACCAATGTCAGCTATGAATGGGCAATCATATATACCAGACAATTGATGAAAATCAGTAGACATATCAAGATGAGCTAGTTAGCTATTTATTCAAGAAATAAATACAAATTAAATAAAATCACTTAAATTTTTTTAGGGAAAGTCAAATGTTTATTATACATTAAAAACAACACCAACAACAAAGGCCAACAAAGTATAAGGGGGATGAAACACTCCTTCAAAGAAGATTAATTAAAAAACAGCTTAACTGGTTTTAGACATTGAAAATCTCATTGGAAATGCAGAAAAATTTTAAAACTGAAAAACAGAATGAACTCCTTGTCTGGATGGTAAAATGTCACAATATCTGGAGAAAAAAGAGAATGCTATGAGTAAAAAAATAAATGACAAATCAAAACAAAATAATCTTGATCTGAAACATACAATTAGAGTTCTAGAAAAAGTGAACACAGGCAATGGATGATATGAGAAGGAAATCATAGAGGAATTTTCCTTAAGCTGAAGGTTTTGAGACTTCAGATTATTAAAGTGCCCTAAAATAGCTACATTTTAATTAAATTCCTGGTGTCCAAATTTTATTTTTTTAAAGAAAATAAAATAATCCACTAAACAATATGAGAAAGGAATGAAGGTTCAAATCATAAACAGATATCTAGTGAGCAACAATGGGTGCTGAAAAATTATTTTTTGTCTGTGATCATATAGAAAATGCCTTATTATATCCACTTAGAATAATTTTAGTTTAGCCCTTTGTTCCCTAAAATTAATTGCCCTAAATACTAATACCCTAATTCCTAATACTAATTACTAACTACCTTTGAAAAAAGCAAATACCTATGCCTCATTTCAAGATATGAGGGTGTATGAGATCCAAGATATGGTCTGGGAATGTTTTTTTTAAAAATCTCCTCAGTTTGGAAATAATTGGGTTAGCCCCTTGACACTGATGATTCAACTCCATTAGTTATTTGATTCATGTGGGGCTCCACTCCATGGTCAAACTAATTGAGGACTCATTTCTCTGCACTCTAGACCACAAAGCTGACTCAATGTGCTTTGAGTGAAGTCGTATGAGTCTCATGTGACTAGAAATCAGGTCACAATAATATTCTGTTTTCTGCTTTATTTGAGACTAAACATGTCCTAAATGACAAACTAAAGATGTAAAATGTTTTTCTAACTAAACTGTTGCTCATTTTTAACCCATCAATCATTGTGTGAAACCTTAACACTCACAAATAGAATAAAGAATTTGGCAGCAGTTTGCAACTGTTCCATTCATGTGGATTAAATTGAAAGATTTGTCAGAGACCATTAAGGAATTGTTTTAGTCATAGAGAAGTCACTAATGCGGTCTTTTAATTCCATCAAATTTGTCATTAAGAGAACATCTTATGCTGACCAACCCATTAGGAGTCACATTAGACAGCAGCCTCTAGAATTTGGTACATAGCACAAACCCACAGTGGGGTCGGATACACACAGGAAATCAGTGACCCATAATCTTGTCACATCAGTACAGTCTTGGCACAATTTGTATTGTTGTAGGTGATTGGCTCAACTACTGTGCTTGGGTATTTAAGGGTACAGAATGCAGAGCCAAACAGAGTCAAGAGAAATCATGCCATCCCTCTAGCTGAATACTACAGTATTAGAAAACGTAAACTAAGTAATTTATTTTTAGTTATTTTGAGAATTAAGAAGAAAATATGGGGCTCTCCCTGGTGACGCAGCGGGTTAAGGCACAGCACAAAGAAGCTTAAGCCACTTCCGCATGAGTTCGGTCCCCGCCTGCCCCGGAGGAGACCACATGGTGCGGCAGACCTCTCCTGACCCGCCTGCTGCTCCCCTCAGCAGTGTACTTTGTCCATCTGCCAGTTCTGTACCCCACTCTGTCTCTGGTGAATCCTCTCACCCTCCACATCTCTGGCCTGTACCCCAGTTCTGTACGAATAAATAAATAAATCTTTAAAAAAAAAAAAGAAGGAAAATATGCGTGAGTGAAATAGCACTACAGTTAGGATTGGGTAATTGGATAGGAAGGATTTATGTTAGCATTTTGTATTATTGAAGAATTGCAGATTTTTTAAGGACTTATTTATTTGTATATACAAGAACTGGAGTACAGGGGGTGAGAGGATTCACCAGAGACAGAGTGGAGAGCACAATAGACAGATCTACTGAAACACACTGATGAGAGGAGCAGTGCCATGCCATATGGGTCATTTCCCTGGCTCAGGATTGAACTGGTGCTTCAGTGGTTGCTGATAGTTTCATAGTGCTATGCTTTAATGTAAACCATTATGCCACCAGGGAGGGCCCAAAATTTCAGGTTTTTAATGACACCCAAAAGTTTTCATTCTTGTTTAATTTTTTTTTTAACTGAGGCAATAGTTTACAATATTGTATATAACTTAGAGGTCTGTATTCATATCTCTTCAGATGTATGTACCATATCAAAAGCACCCCAAAACTACCTAGTCCAATATGCACCTTCCCTTTATGCACCTTGTCCCTCCCTGTCCCCATCTTGATGTGGCTTAGTTTTGTCTTGTCTTTTGTTTTGTTATTTTGCATTTCAAATATGACTAAAGTCATGCAGGTTTATGTTTTTTCATCTAATTTTGCTGAGCATATACCCCTCCTTTCCCATTCACATTTCACAAATGGCAAGTGCTCAGCTTTCTTATAGTGGAGTAGCAGTCTGTTGTGTATATATATAACCTATATTCTTTGTTTATCTGTCATTGGGCACTGAGTTTGTTTCCATAACTTGGCTATTGTCAAGTTTTCTGCAATGAACATAGGTGTGCATATATCACTTTGAATTGGTATGGTTTCATTCCTAGGTCTATATCCTAAGAATGGGATTGCAAGATTATATTTGTGGATCTATTTTTAATATATTGAGAAAGCTCCATTCTGTTTTCCATTGGGGTTGAACCATTCTGTATTACCACCTACAGATTATGAGGGCTTCTTTTACTCCCGCACCCACACAAAACTTCTTGTTTCTGGTTTTCTTGATGTGAGCAATTCTCCCGTTTGACGGGGTATCCCCTTTTGATTTTTATTTGCATAATTGCACTGATGATCAGTGTTGATGAATATTTCTTCAGGTGCCTGTTGGCCATCTCTAGGCCTTCTTTGGAGAAGTGTATGTATATTTTTCCCATTTTTTATTGAATTTTTTTCTCTGTAAATTTTACAATTTTTCGGTAGGTCTTGGATATTAAACTCCTGCTATATGTATGATGTTCAAATATTTTCTCAAAATAGGTAAGGTGTTTTCTGATGTTGTTTGTTTTAGTGATAGTTTCTTTTGCTGTACAAGAACAGGATATTCACTTTCACAATTTTTTTTAAGTTTTCTTATATTTTCTTTTTATTTATTTATTCATGCATACAGAACTAGGGTCAGAGGTCAGAGGTCCAGGGCCGGTGAGAGGATTCACCAGAAACAGAGTGGAGAGCAGAACATACAGAATGAGTAAGTGCACTGTTTAGGGGAGCAGCACCACCCCATGTGGATCACCTCTGTGACTAAGGCTCTAACTCGCACTGAAGCAACTGTGGCTAGCTTGCAGTGCTGCGTTTAGCCTGCTGTGCCACCAGGGAGGGCCCCACAATCATTTTTTCAAATTTTTAAAAATATTTTTTACGTTATTCTTCATTTTGTATATTTTTCGACCACAGTTGTAATCCCTGTGGACTTACCACCACTACTTCACCAATGTGCCATCACCATAGTCGCATATACACTTCCCACCCCAGTTTTGATCTTGTTCCTTTCTCCTCCCCCATAGAATATCTCTAGTTTATAGTTGTTAGTTGTTCTTTATTACTTTATTATAATTACTATATCTATCACTATCATTTTTAAGACAGTATTAGAAGCCCAATTTAGTGAAATTAGGCAAGATAAATCTATAAAATCTCAATACAAATTAAGAAGCAAAATGATCACTATTTGTAGACAGACAACATGCTAATATAGATACAGAAGTTGAAGACTACTAAAAACTACTAGAAACAGTGAATAAATACAGTGAAGTTACAGACTATAAAGTCATTATACAGAAATTGTGTTCCTATAACCAATCAATGAACTAAAAAGGAACAAATGAAGAAAATGTTTCCAATTTTATTTAAAGAATATTGTTTGACAAAAGGAAATAAAAAGAATGAAAAATTTGGCCCTCCCTGGTAACACAAGGGGTTAAGCCTCAGCATATGAAGCTATCAACAGCCACTGCAGCATGAGTTCAACTTCCAGCTAGGGAGCTGACCCACATGGCCCAGCAGACCTCTCCTGTCTCACCTGCCTATCCCCTCATCAGTGTATTTCAGTCAGTCATTTCTGTGCTGCTTCCCACTCTGTCTCTGGTGAATTCTCTCAATCCTCACACTTCAGGTCTGTACCCCAGTTCTTGTATGCATAAATGAATGAATGAATAAATAAATAGAATGGAAAATTTAGTTTGCATGAGAGTCCCAAAATAGTCCCAAAGCTGAGTTCCTAATGATTGAATTTCTAAGGGAGAGAAAAGTTCAGTAATCCTACTTTAACCCTATTTTCATATTTGTACATATTTTTATACACAGTAAGAGGTCATTATGACATATATTGCTTTTTCCCCTTTCTTTAAATTGAGGACCCAATTAGTATCATTGGCACTCAATAGGAATAGACTATTGATCCAATTATTTGGTTTTGATTTAGAATATATAAATTTATATAAAGTATTTAAAAAGAGGCAAGATAGATCAGATTGTACTCATATATATTTTCTTAAAGATTTATTTATTTATTCTTACAGAACTGGGATACAGGCCAGAGGTGTGGTGGGTGAGAGAATTCACCAGAGACAGAGCATATGTACTGAAATACACTGCTGAAGGAAGCAGCAGGTGGATCAGGAGAGGTCTGCCATGCCATATGGGTCCCCTCCCTAGCCTGGGATCGAACCTATGCTGTGATGGCTTCTGGGAGCCTTAAGTGTGTGGTGCTTTAACACATTGTGCCACCAGGGAGAGCCCTCTCCTCATAATTTTAACACATTCTTTGATCCATGACCAGGGATAAATTTTGTTTTCCACACACTATGTATTTGTTCTATGATTTGTGATATTATTATTATGCTTTTTAAAGGAAAGCCATGAAAGCATCACCTTGGGAGTCTTGCCATTTGAGAATGTGCATTGATTTCTACTTATGTTTAATTGTGGTAATATTTGGAGACTACAATGAGGTGTCCTACTCTAGTGTGTCCACCACCAAATTGGCCCTAGTCCGTGTGCTGTCTTTCTGCTTTATTACCCAGCCCATTGAGGTTTCAGTTCTGTATTCAACTTTCAAGGGTTATAGGTTTTAATTTGCATTAATCCAACTCTTAATTTAGCTATTCTATATTTGACAAATTAGTGACACCATCTGATATTTATCTTTTAACTTCTTACTTATTACACTAAGCATTAACCCTTCAAGCTCCATCCATACTCCTACAGATGATATTGGCTTATTTACTTTAGTCACAGAATAAGATTCTATTGTATAGATATATCACACCTCCCTAATATTCATCTGTTTGGGAGAATTTAGGTTGTTTCCATTATTTAGCTATGGTAAATTGCACTGAGATAAATGTGGGACTGCAAGTTTCCTTTTAATTAATGTTTTTGAATTTTGCAGGTAGATGACTAGGAGTGAAATTACTGAGTACTATAGCAGATCAATGCTTAATGTTCTGAGGCCCTTCCACACTGCTTTCCATAGGGCTGGACCAGTCTCTGTCCCACCAGCTGTGTGGAAGAATTCTTTCTCTTCACATTCTCACTGGAACTTATTGTCCCTGGTCTTTTTGAAATAGTCACACTCACAGGTCTGAGGTGTTATAATAGTGTGGTCTGATTTACATTTCTCTGATGGTAAGTGAGAATAAATAGCTTTTCATGTGCCTGTTTGTAATCTATACGTCTTTGGAGAAATGTCTGTCCAGTTGTCTGTCCATTATTTGATTGGTTATTGCTTTTGTTTTTGTACAGTAGTGTGAGTCCTTTGTATGTCTTTAATATTAGTACCTTGCCAGATGTATGTTGTGAAAATATTTTCTCCCATTCCTATGTGTGTATTTTCATTTAATTACAGTTTATGTTGTTGTATAGAAACTTTTAGTTTTATATAATTCCAGCTGTTTATGATCTCTTTTGTTTTCCTTGCTTTGG
Source organism: Condylura cristata (assembly GCF_000260355.1). NCBI lineage: Eukaryota > Metazoa > Chordata > Mammalia > Eulipotyphla > Talpidae > Condylura > Condylura cristata. The sequence goes on along the minus strand of NW_004567108.1, from coordinate 63,808,994 downwards.
GGAAGAATCAGTATGGGTGTGTGTTCATTTTTGTCCTCTCAATTATGTTTCGTTGGTCTGTTTCATTCCAGTATCAAATGTTTTTTTTTTAAGTTATTATGGCATTATAATATAATTTGAAATCTGGAAGTATGATACCTCCATTCTCTTTCTTTTTTTTAAATTATGATTGCTTTTGCATTTTGGGATCTTTTCTGATTCTGTATGAATTTCAATAGTGTTTGTTTCAGTTCTTTGAAAAATGCCATTGAAAATTTTGTTAGTATTGCACTGAATCTGTATATTGCTTTGGGGAGGATGACCAGTTTGATAATGCTGACTCTTCTAATCCATGAGGAAGTAATACTTTTTTTCCAATTCTTTATGTCTCATATTCCTTTTAACAGTGTCTCACTCTTTCTCTGTATAACTCTTTTATTTCCTTTGCTAAGTTTATACATAGATATTATTTTCAGTGTATTTGTAAATAAATTTTTTCTCTTTTATCTCATTGTACATAGAAAGGTAACTTATTTTGTGTATTGATTTTATTCCCTGCCACTTTGCTAAACAGATTGATTGCTTTGCTTAGTTTTTCTGTGCAATCTTGAGCATCTTTATGTACATTGTCATGCCATTTGTAGATAATGTCAGCTTTATGTCTTCCTTCTCAATTTGGATTCCCTTATATATTTATGTAATTTATCTAATCAACATTTCTAGTATCATGTTGAAGAGTGTTGAGAGTGGACATTCTTATCCTGGAAAAGCTTAAATTTTTTCTCTTTTTTTTTTTTTTTACCATTTAGCATGGACTTGGCTGTGGAATTGTTATTTTTTTTTTTACTATATTACTTTATATTGCAGTTATCCTTAGTTTTTTTTTTGAAAATTTTCATTATAAATGTATGTTGGATATAATAAAATGTTTTCTCAGCATCTATTAGCATTATCATATGTTTTTTATTGTTTTTGTTGATGTAATGATTATGTTGTCAGATTGTCAGTTGTTGAACCACCACATGTCCTGGTATGAATCTCAGTTGGTCATGACATATGATGCTTTTAATGTATTTTTTTTTTTGGCCAGGATTTCATTAAGAATTTTTATGCCTGTGTTCATTACACACATTGATCTGCAATTTTTTAAATTGTGTTCTCTTTGTGTGTTTTGGTTTTAGAGTAATTAATATTAGTTGGCCTCATAAAATGGGTTTTAAAAAGAAAGAAATGTTCCTTCCAAATTTTTGGAAGATTTTGAGCAGGATAGCTATTTATTAGTTATCTTTGAATGTTAGGTAGAATTCACATGTGAAACCATCTTGACCCAGGACTTTTTTTTTTTTAATTTGGGGAGAGTTTTGATTACTGTTTTAACTCCTTGCTTGCCAATATATATATATATATATATTTAATTTTTTCTCTTTCCTATTCAGACTCAGATGCTTCTACAGTTCTAAAAATTTGTCCATCTCATCTACATTACTGAGTTTATAAGTATATAGATGTACATAGTAGTCTCTAATTATCCTCTTAATTTATGAAGTATTTTTGTGATTGCTCCTCTTTCATTTTTGATCCTGTTTATTTGAAATTTCTCTATAAATTTCTTGGTGAGCCTTGGTATAGACCAGCTCAGTGGAGTCATGTGGGAGTTCATGAGGCCTCTGGCCTTTCTAGCCAAGAATGTGTATTTGAAAAACGTGTGCAATTAGTAACATTATTGATATGAAACTCACATTTTTACTTTTATAAAATTTTCAGAAGTCGGCCCTCCCCGGTGGCGCAGCGGGTTAAAGCACAGCATTAAGAAGCTTAAGCCACTTCCACATCAGTTCATCCCACCTGCCTCGGAGTTGATTCACATGGTGCAACAGACCACTCCTGATCTGCCCACTGCTCCCCTCAGCAGTGTTCTTCATCAATCGGCCTGTTCTGCTCCCTACTGTCTCTGGTGAATCCTCTTACCCCCCCCTGCACCTCTGGACTGTACCCCAGTTCTGTAATGTATAAATAAATAAATCTTTAAAAAATGTTTTCAGAAGTGAATATATTAGTAGTATGTAGGAAGATTTGAAGTTCTAACTCCATGCTCTTTTATTTTTTAGATTTTTTTTTTAAAGATTTATTTATTTGTGCATACAGAACTGGGGTACAAGCCAGAGGCTCAGCGGTGGTGAGAGGCTTCACCAGAGACAGAGTGGGGAACAGAACATGCAGATTGACGAAGTACACTGCTGAGGGGAGCAGCGGGCGGGTCAGGAGAGGTC